>NC_060273.1:116117265-116219765 GCF_021613505.1 Equus quagga | reverse complement strand
AGAGATAATTATTTCAACCTTCAGGCCATCAGGCGTTCATTTTTGATCATGGATATGTAAGAGATGTTTTCTGCTTTCTAAGTCTTCCAAGTGGATATCAATAGAAGGGTAAAATAAGGAAAAGCAGTAAGCATTTCAAAAGAACTTGAACATTCTGCATTGCAGAAATATGAATTGCTCTATCAGCTTTCATAAATACGTCACTTAACCTGATAGCTATTTAAAAAGTATTTTAATTTGTCCAAATTTTAAATTAGAATTAATTACTGCCACCAGTACTCCATAAAATTTGTCTAAATATTTACAGTAAAATTCATATTTTGCCTATTTTGATAGAAATATAAAGACATTATAGCACAGAATCCATAAGCTAAAAATAATAACTTTTTAAGTTAAATTTGCATATCATATTATAACGTGCTTTTATGCAAAACTGCAATCAGAAATATACATCATTCACTAAAATATCTAATTAGTAGTCATAGAAATCATTGAACAAAGTAATATGACAAATCTCTAAAATGTTGAGAGATTACATTTCTCTCCCTATGAAATATGGAGAAAACACTAGATCCCACAAAATTTGGTGCAAAGATTAAACCATTCTGTTAACACTACATGATAACAATAAAAGTTAAAATATATAAAACATTCTTAATTAATAGGATATAGTCTTTTATTTTATAATTTGACTAAATAAAATAATGAATAAACAGTAGAGTTTTAAATATATAATTGATAGAAAGTAGAAAAGAAGCTTAAAAATATCACAAAACATAATAAGCAAATACAAAATAGGATTTATCAACATTTTTCTTAATATCTTTTTGTAAAGAAAAACGTTTAAAATATTTAAATGATATGCCATAATACCAATACTATTCAATGAGAAATCTATGCTTAACAAATTTACTTAAGCAGATGACTGGAGAAGATACGATTATATCTGCCCTAAAAATAGCTGACCCTGTCTTCAAGTCAAAAACCCACTGTCGTAACTCAGAAGACGGAAGCAGAGAGATACTGCCATGCTAGATCATGCCAACAGTCTAATAACAACTGTAATAATTTCAGAATAAGGTAACTCACTTTAAGAGAAAAGGAAAACGAATTATCTTAACCAAAAAAAAAAAGTTTACCTGTAAGTTTAAATGAATTCAAATTTTTAACGTTTTCTCCAAATGTAAAATCTCAACTATTCATGGTTCCCAAAACAAAATGAGAAGTGAACTCAAGAGGTAGCATCTTTAGCAGGTTTCTGCAACTACTGTGACATAAGATCACATTTCCCCCCTTAAACTGAACAGCACAGTAAGTGATGAAAAGGCTAAGTTAACATCTTCCTCAGGAAGTATAAACTTCATATTCTACAGAACGCTAATTAAATAAAATTTCAAGAAGTGGTTACAGCATCAGACCTTCAGTCTTCTAGAGCATGAATACTTTAAAACCTTTTCCATCTTATATCAAGTCCATAACACATAAAGCAGAATATAAGCTGGCACATAAATGGTAGAATGATTTAGTATGAAAAATGAAGCCATACAACTCAGGTGAAATCATCTGATTTCCTCCCAAATATCAATGGGCAGGAGTGTTCCTATTACTCTGCAGCAAAAGCAATCAAACAAAAAGTTCTTGTCTTTATTAAAGCAAACCTCCCCTCTACGCTTTTTGTGATCCAAAGCCCCCTCCAAAAGAAAAAGCTACTTCTCCCAACATAAAAAGACATGAATTAATGAAAGCTACTTTGTTTGTATTAAAATGTGTTTCCTTGAGCTTTAGATGAGATTCTGGTCTTTCTAAAGTGGGAGCTCAAGATGATATAATTTATGGAGTACAAGTTATATGACAGGAAAGGACTAAAAACAAAGGACTTTATAGACAGCCTGTAGAAGAAAACACAATTGTACTTTTGATTTTCCTACTTCCACCTCTCTTCCTACAAAGAAATGATTCTCCCGCTAAACCAGCAAAAAGGCCGAAGAGACTACAAATAGCCATCTGCTAAAGTACTTTTATTCTAAACAATCTTAAACCTAAAATAATGTAGTTTAACATTATGAAAATTCACTCAAAGGACGGCAAACTAGGATAGAGGAAAATAATAGTAATTAAATATTCTACTGGAATATTAGCTTCCTATTTTATTCAAAGAGATCACTAATTCTGTAGAATTCCTTTATTGAGTTACTGCCAGATCCTCATGCTAAAAATATTTGGGGCAGAAACACTTGCTTTCCTGCATATTCTACCACATTTCAGATTTGCTTACTACCACTGGGAATTCAAAAATCTTAATTATAGAGTCAAGAAATGACAATACAGCCAAAATGTATAAGGCATATGATTACCTAAGGAAGGTTCAGTGCGTGTCAGGAATATTTAGAATCTCTATCCTGTAACTTCAGATTGTGAGAAAAATAGCTCTTCTCCATTCCCTAATCCTTTGCTGTACCATATTCCCAGATTAAAGTTAATTTGCAAGTCCAGCGTCATTCCAGCATAAAGTTAATTTGCAAGTCCAGGGTCATTCCAGCAGCTAGGAAGTTTCAGTGATTTGGGTATAACGCTGTGGAATCCATGTCTTCCAATAATGAATACCCATCCTTCACTCCTCCTTCTGACAATTTTTTGATTCTCATCACAAGACAAATACCAGTATATACAAAATAAGAAACATAATTTCTAATTATCTGAGTATATTCTTATAGATACTCTTGTTTCCTTCATCATTTTTTATGCATGATCTTCACGGATTTTCTTTCTTATCTTTTTTTTGTCTGTGGGAGTTATTTATTAAAAACTCAGAGTAAGACCTTAAGCATGCCTGTTTCCCTTACCCTGAGCACAGGTGACTAAATTTATGGTACCTGCCTGCTCCTCACATGTACCTTTCTTTCTGTATCTTGTTTTGTTTTATGTACTTCTTACCCTGACTCCATTTCATTCTCATCTTTAATTCTGTTTTTTTTAGAGACTCATATTATCCCTGGATAATGGCAGCTCTTAGTAGTGATACACCTCCTTGGTAGGATGAAGAATGAAAATGACCACTGGTCCATGTGTGTACAGTAAGTAAGGCCCTAAATCAACCAACTAGCTAAGGAAAAGATACTCATTTGGTCATTTTCCTTCTGAGTCAATATGGGAATGTATCTCAAGTTATTTCAACCCCACGCATGCACAAAAAAACACTGAAAGCAATTATGTGGCTATTAGAAAGTCTAACACATGGGTCAAGAATGAAAAATTATACATAACAACAATAACAGCTAACATTTATTGAGTGCTCGCTATGTGATAAGTACATTAAGCACTTTATAAGCATTATCTCATATAATCGTTCCTAAAACCCTGCAAAGTAAAGATACTGTTGGGTCGTTAGTTTACAACTGTTAACAGAGCAAGTAAGTGGTAGAACTGGGATCAGGGTCCACTCTGAGTCTGGAGCTCACATCGTTAACCAAAATGATATACTATATAATGTTTACGACTTTTAGCTTGTGAAAAGTGATTCTTGATTTTAATTTGATGATCTTTTGCTGCTTTTGAATTCTCAAGTGACAAATACCATGATTTTCTATAGCACACACAGATTGATGGCACTTCTGGCATTAGCTCTGTAATGACCATATGTCACCCCTAGGGGTCAGATATATTTTAAAAAGTGAAATTAGAAACATTTGGCATCCATCAGCCAAAAATGTAGCTCATTTAGAAACAACAAATATTTACCTACAAACTCTGTCACATTGCTAAAATGTCAGCTTAGAGCAAGTACAGATGCATGAGGTGTTTCAGGTGTTCTTTGTCAAGGCTACTAAGAAGATCCCTAAAACAAGAAAAACTTCCCTGAAAAAGTTCTTTTTGGTTATGGTGATAAAGCCCCCTCTATATTCATAGAAGAACAAAGCAGCAAGCGTTTACGCTTCTGCAAAATATTTTGGTTATTCAGTCCTTGTTTTCTTGGGTTGAATCTGAAAGCAGCTTACTGCTACAGGCAGAACAAGTTCCTTTGTTTCTAGTTTATATTTGACGAAAGAGGAAAAAGGTGAAAGTTATGAGTTGGGGACAAACCTAAGAGGGCTCTGATCAACGTAAGAAATTTCCATAAAGTTACTTGAGAAATCGGGCAATAGCTTGTTATACAGTTGAACTGTTGACTACAGAGACTGAAGTGTGTCCACGTTGATAGGTGATTAGGATAGCTTAATTACATTATTACTATTTTACAGGTTTAATAAAAAAGGTCAGTGAAATATCGTGTAGTAGATTTTGCCAATATTAATAGTTTTAATCTTAATGACATGGGTATAATACTTAACTTGTCCCTATTGGTGCCTCATAGAGTACTTGAAAAAAAACAAAACTATTTTGGGAAAAAAAGCAAATATTAGCACAAACATTTTTCTATATTCAACAAATACTGTTTAGCTATACTAATTGGCTCTAACAGAAAGAAACCATTCAAGTGAGAATAGAAGTATTGACAAAAGCATAATGTTGTTACTTTAATGAACGCTAGACAGTTGATGATACATATTTAGGAATTTAAAAAAACCAAACCAATACAAACATCTTTTCCAGGGATCCATAAATCAATTACTCAATTAGCTTCTGAATAGCTACTACATGTGGAACATGGTACCAAGCTTGAAAGGAACATATTAGAATTACTTTTTCAAAGAGTATTACTTTAAAAAAAATGCTATTCTGTGCCTTTTTTATTTGAGCAAAGCACTTTGCTCAGAGGTCATCTACTATAGTCATAAGGTGCAAATAAAGAGTAAACAATAAACTAAACTCCAAATTTAAAGATTAGAATGTAAAATAGGCTCTAACTGTAATATAAATTAAATAGTATCCGGTGGTTTTGAAAGTCAGATCACAAGTCATGACAAAACTAGGAGTAAAATAACTAAGCATTTTTTTTAAATGGAGTACAAACAATATTCATATAAGCTTATTAGCCTTAAGACTAAATAAATCAATAAACACTGATGATAGAAATTGAGAAATAATACACATAATGAAATCATGTCTTTACCAGTTGGTTTTAATTGTGAAATTCTGGGGCTTGTAGTCTTACTTTGAGAAGAAATGTCACAATGGCAATGGAAGGATTAGTAACATGACCTGAAACTGATCAGTACCCAAATGGTCTGAGAACTACTCTTAGCTTAGCCCATACTCCAAAATTTCTGGCATTTCTCTGGGTTAACTTTTATCTTCAACATACAGCTTTTGTAGTTCTGGTTCCTTCTCCCTTCTTCCTCTAACCTGATGCAAAAGAAGTGGGCCTTGCTCATTGAGAGGTAAAGGCATAAAGACTGCTGGCTAACTTTTTAGAAATCTGCAATCACATTTGAAAACACAGTAATTATTCCCTTTTGTTTAAGTTCTGAGTTTGTAATAATCAGGAATAATTTTTTATTAATAATAATAATTTTTTTAGTGTACAGTCAAAAAGAAAAGGTGAGACCTTGGAAATCTGAGATGATTTTAAGAATGAGTCTACAAGCAGAAGAGGAAATAAGGCAAAATATCCTTCTTCTTCAGGGAAACCTGAGAATTACACAGAGCGGAGAGATGTGCATTTAGATAGCAAAGTTGGCACACGGCTGAACAGAAGGATACTCCATGAAAATTAGTATACGACTTAACAAATCTAATAAACTCCACTAACAGTCATCATTTGTCTGGTTGTTAAAATGCCATCTATTCCTAAAAAGTTCTACCATATATTCATAAATATTCGCTTATAAAAATTCTATGCTATCTCAAAAATTCTGTAAGATGTTTATAAAAAGTTTTGAATTGCGACAGTCTTTCCAGAAGCTCAAAGGCACTGCCCATGACTAGGAACTTTTGAGTTCCTCTGTTACAGGTTCAAGCATGAATGTATAAAATATAAAGAATTAAGAGACAGTCACTGGACTGGTAGCTGGAAAACGATATGGTTATGTGTATGATACAACAGGTTATCTGTAATTCTCACATGATCAACATATAATCATAGATTAGCTTATGACCTAGGGTACATTTGTGTAAAGAGCTGTACTTGTTGCTTAATAGTTCTCAGGGAGCAGGACTTTTGAGCGTAAGAACAAGATTGGAACGAACATATGAAAATTGCAATTCTTGAAAGTTAAATACTACTTAGAGTGACAAAAATATAGAAAGTTACAAGATTAGTTAAGAGTGGTTTAACTTTTAATTTGCACCAACCTGAAACACATTTGTAAAAGCAACTAATCTAGAATTATTTACAGGAAAGAAAGAATGGCAATCTGCTGAACTTCAAATGTAATAGATAGTAGATAAGATATTAAATATAAGAGCCATGCATATATTATCATATTACAGTAACATATTAGGAGTTCAATAAAATGCTAATGTTTTGGTTTATGGACATTTCTATTCCACACAAATAAAAATATTCTAAATAAGTCATCAAAATATTCCTATAAACCATACACATAATTATTATGGTAAAAGAAAGGCCATTCTAAATGTTATTCATCTTTTTAATCCAAATTAAGTCAGACTAGTAACACTTATCTGATTAAAAATATTACTTTTGTCAAGAAATATTTTAGTCATATATTTGCTATTTAGCTGGAAATTAATTTTTAAAAAGTGAATAGTAAGTATGTAGATTATTTGTTCTACTCTATAAAGGGTAAATAAAGCATCCAGGGCTTGAGATAGGGTACAAAGAACGTTTCCATGGTTACATGCTTTCCCATATCAAATTAGAGCAGAATTTGTGTACAAGAGGTTTGTTGACAGCCTACATAGGCCATAAAAAGAATAGAAGGCTAGGAGTTTGAAATCTAAATATATTCTGCAAAGTCTGTTGAGAGAAAGTTGGGTGAAGAAAGCAGCATGAGGAGAGTAGCAGATTAGTTAAGAGTATCATATGCCATTTCGTAAAAAGATAATTTTTCCTTTAGATGTGGCTCGTAAAAGTCTCTTCAAATGTATGATTAGCTACTCTTTTCTTCATTTCCACAAAGACACCTCAATCTGGTGCCCACCCAAGTTATTAAGAAGAGTCATTATTTGGCATGCAGCTAGAAGCATCAGCTTCACCACCTGCCCAAGCTTGCAGATGTCACTCCACCATATTCAGTCTCAAATATGGGTGCTTCAAAAGGACAGTTAAAGGGCTGTTCCCACACAAGTGCTGGCGAAGCAAGAGCTTTGTTGTACTCCTGCCCCTATTACTGTTATGGGCCATTTAGTAGGAGTGAGTTCTCCTTTTAGTACATGTTGAGAATTCCAGGTGGGCTAAACAGCATCTTAAAAATTATAACATGGTCAGATATATGGTCAACTGTCCAGGAATTTTTCCATAGAGAGATGGTCTCACATGTTTAAATTTTTCTTTATATACCAGCAAAGCGACCTGGACATTTGAATAATTTCCTATTTTGTGAACTATCCCACAAAGAATTGGGATATTTCACTTGTGTCTCTTGTATTTTTACTATATGTAATTGGGGGTGGAACATTGTTATGTGATTACTAGATAAAGAAAACTTTTCCACTAAAACTGCTAATATTACCCTAGATTCTCTTTTAATATTATCACATATTATAGTATTTAAAAATATTTAAAATACTTTAACAGGTTATAAGAACTAAAGTTATATACACATAAAAACACATACTCACACATGACAGAAAACCAGATATGTAATTTCAAAAGCGGAACCTGCTAAAATTAGCTAATCTCTGTGCTATGTATTTTTCAGTAAATATGGTGGCAATAACATTTAAGTTACGGGTTTTCTGCTGAAAGTTATACAGAAGGAATGAGAACTAATTATGGTATAAGTATAACTGATTCAAAGGAGCATAATGTACAAATGAACAAATCGACTACCAACCATTGAACTGAAAATTCTGTACATCAGTGTATTTATAGTCCTAGTCACATAGCAGATTTTTAAAAGCAATGACTTGGTATGAGTTGGTACACAAACTAGTAAAACATTTGACATGGTTAGTTCAGATTTCAGGTTAATAAACTGAAAACAAAAAAGTAATGAAGAACACTTTTAACCACTTCCTTTCTCAAGCACAATTCACATTTAATTTTATCAGCTGTTGTTTTGTCCTGACTGGCTGTTTAATGAGTGCTTCTAGATGGGATGGCTGGAAATTTGGGAAGTATAGGCTGAAACAGATTTTTTTTTTTAATTCTTACTCATGGCAGAAAATGAAGTATTTATAAGAAAGTAAAGGAAAATGATGCAGGTGACAGCCAGACTACTGCACTATTGTGTAGACTAAAGGGAATAGCAGTTGCTAAGCATCAGATCCATTCATGTCAGGACTAATGGCTAATGGTAACCTGTACAATGTAGATCATGCCTTTGCATCAGACACTATATAAGTAATAACTATACTCCAAAATTACTGCCTGGATGGGAACAAATTGTGTCTTTCAATTAACACTAGCTGACTATCCCAGATACCTCTTAAGGAGACATGACTGGATTAGGGAGAAGCTTTTCCTTCAGTCCTAGCAAAGGTTAAGGGAATGCTTTATCTTCTTCAGGTAATGCTCTTTATTGTGGAATGTATTCAAGTTCTGTATAAGGTTTTAGAGTTGTTCCCTCCAAGCCATGTGGAAAATACACTACAGTTAAGAAATGTTCTAAAATTTATGAATTTTTGACAAATTGAAAATGAGACTGCTTAAATGTAAAATCTTATCTCTTTGTGTATAACTAAAGACTTTACTTTTTTACTCTTGATTAAGTCTTAAAAACATGCAGATCATATGTATAGTGGAGACATTTACAAACGCATTGTGTGCTGCAGAAATTTACAAAAATATTTAATTGGTCAAGAATAGAATCTATTCTATTCTCCAAATTTATCTTTTCTCTCAAGCCCATTTAGAAATGAGAGACATGAAGTTGTAAAATACAGCAACCTTGTTTTAAGCATACTCTAATAAGCAAAGTTAAAATCTCTGAATATCAAGACGAAAATCTCATTTATGCAGGTAAATTACTACACTTCTGATAAAATTTTTCAATGAAAAAAGTCAAAGTTTCAAATGAGTGAGGCACAAGTTAGAAGCACAGGCCTAAAGAATTAAAAACACCAGGTAAGAGAATAAAGAATTTAGAGGGACAAAACAGTATTTGTCTCCTCAATTCTCATTCCACACTTTAATTTCATGCCACTTTGCACTTTTTTTTGAAATCTTTACTCGAACTCTGTCCTACTGATGGTTTCCGTCTGAACTGTATGTTCAACTCTACGTTCAAGTATTGCTTGAACAGTGTAAATCAAGTATTTATTTTGGAATGAGAAGACATGAAGAATATAGTAAAAAGCCTCTTTTCAACTTGGTAGTATTACATATACCAGTGGCTCCATAATTTAAGACAGATGTGAAAAATTTAGGTAGGAATCAGAAGACAGCCATGAAAAATGACTTAAGAGTTGACAAAAGAGACTATTAAGTAATTAAATAAATAAATTGTTATGATTCCCAGCCTTCATTCATTCTAGCATAGTAGTGTGGTTTACAGAGACAAATTGGCAAATGTCTGTAATATTCCTTACATGTGAAGGCAGTTTCCAATAAAGAAAAATTGGAAAAGTGGGAGATGACAATGTTAAAATCAGTAAGAATAAATTAATTCTTTTCAGGAACAACCCTAAATATTTAAATAAAATGTCTTCAGGGTATATATATATATATATATGTATATATATATATATATATATGGTACCTGAAATTTAAAAGTAACTCTACTTTAGTTAGCTAGACCATCAACTTAAGAGCAGTTAGACAAATAAAAGATACTAATAATCTCAGCCTCTAGATTAAGTGATTGTCTGTGTTTGCATAGAAGGGGTTCTCTTCTATTTCTTCTCAAATTTTTAAATTTCATTTTAAATTTTAAATTTCAATCTCTTGGTCTAACAGTACTTAAAAGTCAATACTATTATTTCTTTAAGTCATCCTTGTTAAACAAATTCAATTCCTTCCTTCTAGATTTCAATAGAATGATTAGTTATCTTCTGCAAAATGAAAGTAAAATCTTTTGCAAATACCCTAAAAATATATATAATATATACTGATATCGTTTTACTGATCTACTTCAGAAAAAAAGAAAACGGTGCTTTTAAAAATGTTAAAATTTTGCTAAATGCTATATTCCTTGATGCTGCTTGAGTAACTTGCATTAAAAGGCCTTTTACAACACTATGTTTCATTATTTTATTATTTATATTAAAAGAAATCAGTAAAACTAGCCAACACAGGAATGAGCTGACAGGGCAAGTCTTTTCTGTTCTGTATTTCATATTTTCTCTATTAAAGGACAGTTAGATATATGTTTGTTACTAGAACCAACAAAGCAGAGATGATAAAATCATAAGTAAAACAAAGCGTTCCACTTGCCTTTCTACAAAAATTTTTCATTTCTGTTTCTCCTTTCCTATTTTTGAACCACTAAATCATCAATGATATTTTTAAATTACCAACATAAAAAGAAGAGGCTATGAGATGCCTGAAAGGGCTTCAAGTGAATTTGGATTCAGAAGATTTAGTTTCTGCTTTTGTCTTGGCTTTTTATTAGCTATGATATCTTCGGCAAATCCCTTAAAACACTCTGAACCTCAATTTCCACATCTGCAAAATGGGGGTAATGACAAGTGCAGAAGTGCTGCCTTCTGTCTCAAATAAATATAGAAAAATGGGGGAAAGCATTTCACAAAAATGTCACGAGCCATTAAAATGCTAGTTTTTAATCTAATAAAAGGTCAAATTATCAAAATTACATAAAAAGCTTTTTTTAGTACATGCTAATGTTAAGCTAAAATGTAAACACCTTAAAATTATTTACATGTTCACTGTATTAAGATTTAATTACATCAGACATGCAATAACTGAAAAGATAATCTAGTGTCCTACTTTCTGCTAACCCAATAAGAATCTGCTAAATGTGCTAACTGATGAAACAAAGCATTTTTAGTAAGCCAGGAATCTGAGCATACACTAGGTGTTTTTGGGAAAAATGGATCTTCAGTAGGCAAGAGGAGGAGCCCTGGGAAGTGCTCTACCTGTTCTTGCAAACACTTATGCTAGATATTTCTCCCTGACTGCCCTTGTCAATTATTAGCAAATACTAACGTTTTATTTAAAAAAATGTTGGGCACTCGCTCGCTATCTCTCTCGATATTATATTTAGACACATGTGAATGTACACGCATACACTTACGTACACACATCTAAATGCAATCTCAAAGTCAAAGAATGGTTTGGAATGCCACTGTGTATAGTGAAGGCACAGAATCTGCTGCCTAACTTTGACCTTGCCAGTGATTCTGGGAGTCAGCCAAAGAGTCAGAGTAATAAAGGAGTGGTCCTCTGTAAGATTCTCTGCTGTGAAAGCACTCCTAATAAAAGATATTCCAGTGAATGATTAATTTTGATTCTGTAACTCATAACATTTTATGAGTACAGAAATAAAATCCAAGAAATCTACACACTTTAAAAAAAGCCTTCAAGATAAACAGGAAAAAAAATTACATCATTTCAATCAATTATGCTCAAAGTTTCTTATTTTCAGATGCTAATGTTTATTTTCAGAGAACCATTAGCCAAATGTAACTCTCAAACTCTTTCAACTATAGTAGTATAATACCTTAAAATACTCTAATATTTTTTTCTGAGACTATGGCATCTACCAGGACAGTAACATTTTGGATTTTTGCTTCACAAAGATGAAGTTCAGATTCTTACAATTTCAAGACTATGTAAGTGAATTATTTAATATTCTCTAGATAAAACAGAATGTTATTTACAAACAGAATATTATTTGTAGTTTGAACATGGTTGGTCACTGTGAAAGTCAAAACTGTGTTAGACTGTTTTTAAGAAAACAAATTCCTGTTTCACATTTTTACAAGTAACATTAAAACCCACTGATTGTGTTTGGAAAAAAAGATGCAGTTTACATTTTCTTTTAACGATATAAGATTTCTTCCAAGTGGAATCCTCAGGAAGATATATGTATCTTTGTCAATTTTAAATGCATGCTATATAACCTGCTTATGTTTTAATATTTTATTTACAATCTAATTAAAATACTCATTTTAAACATTTCTTCCTTAATAGGATAAACTATTAAAATATAGCAAAATTGAGAATTTTTGAAAAGGCAAAAAAGATTGACAGGTATTAATTTATCTTATTAGTAGAGTGTATCCTATCAATATTCTGGAAATACTATGTTTTGCCATCACCATAAATTCAACTGAAAAGTTAAAATTCATTATTCATATTTACATGAACCAAATTTTAAAACAACTTGTTGGATTTTGGAAGAATTCTGCGCACACAGTAAGCATTCAGTAAATGTTCTGATGAATATAAATCAATGAAAAAGAAAACTATAGAATTTTTAAATTGTGTACGAAAATAGAAGACTATAATATCTAAACAGGGAACTTAGCTCAATTATTTTATTTTTATGGTCATTTTCCAAATAAGTTATATTAAACTATAATGAAAATATCAGTAAATGTCTTCAAATTATATTTTAAATGATATATACAAAATATATTGATATTATTAAAAGTGTGAGATATAAGCCTCATTTCAAGAAAATTAAACATATTTGATAACTGAATGTCATTTGATACAATAAAGTCTTAATACAAAAGGATATATAATACATAATACAAAAGTACTTTACTGACCCCTGAAGTAAATTAAGCCATTTTTCTAGTATACTGCTTTGAGGTATTTGTCTAAAACATATTAAACAATACTATGATGTATTAACCTTATTACATTTTATACTGCTAGAATTTAATGATAAAGGTTTTTTAAGTCAATTTTACAAGCAGTTCTAAACAGGTTATTTTCCATTGAACATTAATAAAGTGAGAGCATATTACCTAATAAATCCCAATTTCAGATGGAGAGATTACTAAAGCAAAAGTAGGAGATTTCTAATGAACGTGAGGTGTTACCTCACTTAAAAGAATCATCATCAGACTTACAGGGTCATCTATCCAAAAAGCCAACTTTATTCCATTTTTTCTTTTTAATGGAAGAGCTACTATATCAAAAATGAGTGAAAAGGTTTGGAATTTATCTCTAAGAATGCTGCTGCAGATGAGCAATACAAGTCAATTTTGTACTTAACGATTCAAAATTTTTTCATGACAAAGTGATACAACAAAAGCTTTTTGAAAGATTTTAATAAAACATAGCCACTCTGATAGAGAAATTGCACATAACAAGTGTACATCCAAGTTTTCAAACATATTTTAAATATATGACAGAATAAATTAAACACTGTGAGAAACTATTACTTAATGATATATCACAGGAAATTATTTGCCATGAAAAATATTTAATGGGCATCCAGTATGTGTCTCTTCCCTAAGTGCCACTTCAGTGAAGGATACTAGTTTGTGACTTTAAAAGATAAATAACATGATGAAAGAATATATAAAAAAGTTAACTTTTAAGTAATAGCTGCATTAAATAAATGAAATTGGATTAAGATGTATGGTTAACTTGTCAATTATTTTTATATTATGACTAGACCACAATTAACAAAGATTTTTTAAAAAGGTGAAAACAAAGGAAAAAAGTGTTTCTGATAATCTTGAAAAATAAAAAAACACTATAAATTCTTGAAGCCTCTAAAGTATTATATCTAGAGACTAGTAAAATAATGTTCCCTAAGATGAAGTTCTTCTCGTGCTCAATCACAAAACAAACGTTTTTACTTCCCTATGACCACCTCTGCCCCCTGCTGCCCATAAATTAGTTATGGTCTAGTCTAATACTTTTAAATAGACTGCTTAAGTAAAAACTATAGGAGGTAAAACACACACACACAAAAGTCTACTACTTTCGAAAGTCTAAAATGACCCTAATTGAAGATATTTAAGCATTATTTTTCCTACTTATATTTTCTTTTTTATCCTGTGGAACAAACAGCTGAAAATATAACAGGCTCATTTTATCCAAATTAAAATATAAAAACAAGAACAAAACCAATGTAATTCTTTTTCTATACTGGATAGTGTATAATTATATATGGAATTTATTTTTACTGTTAAAAAAAGACATTTAAAATTTCTGCAGAGAAAGATAACTGTCTATGATTAACAAAATGACTAATTCATAGCTATACAAATCTAATGCAATGAAAAATTGCTATAAAAAGAACAAGCATTAACTACATAAATTGTCAGAAAATCTGACTTCTTTGCTTTTAAATACATTCAAATATTTGTAACTATCCTGACATAGCTGTCAGTAAATACAGTTACATTATTCTATAACTAGCAAGACATACGATTGATTTTGTTCACTTATTAAATATTTATCTCCAGTAAGACTGAAAGACAAAACAAAATACAACTTTGTAGAAGACATTCAGAGCAGAAAATACACTAACATAGACATGCTTATTACTTAAAAGTTACTCTTTGTTATCTATTCTGTGATAAAGTACATTTCCCCGGGGTGGCAATTATATAAATATGTAATACTTTATAGGCCTTGAAAAATGTCTCTGATACAAAAGACTACTAAGGCCAAAATATAAAGGCTGAAAAAAGTATATATGAATGCTTTTTAAAAATTCAATAATATATGTTCTTTACAATATGATTCTAAAAATGTTCAGAAAAATTACTTCTAAACTACTTAAGACGCTTTAAACTAATATATAAAGAGTATTTTATAGGATATACTACTTAGCTAAAAATAAGCATTTTTCCAGATTGTTTTTAAAAAGAGAGCAAGAAACAAAAAACATCACAAATGTTTTAATAACAAAAGATCTTAAGAATACATATTATCCTACTTCAGTTTTTCACTAGACATATCTGACCTGATCAGAAACAGAACATTACAAATACTGCTCAAATATAATGTATTTGGTATTGTGACACATAACTAGCACAAAAGCTCTTTCTTTAATCAAGCAATCATAATTGTCAAGGCATATGCAAAGAATGAGACCTAAAATACAAGTTAACATTTTAAACTACAGGGAAAAAACACATTATTTCATATGCTATGCACTCAAGAAGACGTTTCTATTCCAATTTTCTTACTGCTATTGTGACGGGAAAAAATTCTAATAGCTTCAGAATCACATGTATTCACCCTTTTTTTTTTAACATCTATAAAACATAAAAACAGTTTAATGTTCATTTCCTACAAGAATCCACATTGAGAAGACAGTCATCAAAATTTACTACATGTTAGATAAGTGATACTGACAGAGTTCTCTAGTTTAACATTTCCCTTGCATCTTCTTGTTGTTTAACATTACTGTATATTGGAAGAGTGCATTTCTTTCTGTTATAGTGCGCTGACTTACAGCATTTAAAGCAACATTAAGTCTCTGTAGGAATACAGAGAATTTTTCAATGCAGTCTGATAAGATTCAAAGTAGAATCCGCAGTATGGAAATTAAGAATCTAGCAGCCATAATAATAGGTTTTGGAACTACCTAATTTGAAGTAAAAAAAGATTCAGAATACTGTAAATTTCAATTCGACCTTTTCAACTCTTTTCTTTTGTAGTATTATATATGAATACGTTTTTACCAGGATTTCTTTAATCCAAAAAGAAAAACCCAACTATTATTTGGCTTGGATTATTCTCTGGAGATATTTGTATATATGTTATTGTGATACTGACCACGTGGAAGAAAGAAACTACACAACTAGAAAAGAGCTTCACAGAAGGCTTCTTCGGAAGTCTTGAACAACTATACTGAATTACTGAATTAAAGCAAAAAGATCATATGAATGCTTCACGCATTCTGAAACATTTATATCTATAAAGTAGATGCCATTCTGAAACATTTATTATCTATAAAGTAGATGCAATAAAACAGGTTGGCACAAGGAAAAGATTCACCTTTCTACAGTTTGTGTTGTTTACTGAATTAGTCACCCCCCCCACACGCAAATACATTTCATAGAAATCACACGCCTAACAATGTTCTTTTTATTCGGTATCTGAGATCTGAGTTGTCTGTTACTCTTCTCTTTCTTTGATCTTCCTCAGTACTCAGCTCACTGCTAACTATCCTGGGTGGTCTCCCATCAGGGCTTAGTGATCGGTATCCCTCTCTATTGGCCGCCTTCTAGGGATTCCTATCAGCTGGATCCTCACATGCATGTGACAACTTTATTAGCTTACTCGGACTGTGCCTCAGACCTTCTCCACAGCACATACACCCTTTCTCAAACAATCACACTTTTGTAGTTGACTTAGAACAAATAATTATATGAACACTTCAGCTGTTATACTCAATAATAAAGTCAAAATGAAGAGAAATTTCACATTATGTATAAGTCAGGGCTTCGTTTTCATGTTCAGACTAAAAAAATCAATTCCAGATTGATTTTTGTGTATATATCGTTATTGTCAGAGGATTAATTGATGAATTTTTCATTTGATGAGTCAGGTGGAATAAGCTCTGAGGCATTTAGTGAGCAGAATTCTAATTTACTCTGGTTCTTCACACTCTGCAGTAAACTCATCAATTTTGATATTTTTTCTTAATTTACTTGTTCCCCAAATGTTCAGAATAAGGTTACAAAGCAAAATAAAAGGTAATTAGTACTGTGAATATCTTTGTGTTTATACATTATATAATTAATGTAATCCGGATTTTGAAAACGGATTTATACTTTTTGAATGATTTTAAACCTTTCTTTGATTCAATCTGTCCCTTTTGACTTTTAACTCACTATGATCTAAATCTCCACTATATAGCTAGTTTCTAACTGCAAAAAAGTTCTGCAAAGGAAATACAATAACGCTGCAAATATACCATATTTATAACCTAACAGTGTGAAACTAGATATAAAAATTATGGAAGTTGTATTTTGGTTCTGAAAAAGGCATATTACCATAAGTGAAAATGCTACAAATCCTAAGTGAAATATTTTCAAAGGAAAATTAAATGCATTTTATTGATTAAACATGTTTCCTAAAAACTTTAGAATTTTATCAGATGCTTTCAAGTGCTTTACAAGAATTAAGAAAAAAAAGTATTCTCCATATTTCTTTTTTAACACAACATAATATTTTAGAACGAAGCTGTGTTTTCCACAGGTAATCTGCCACACCTCTAAGATCTTTTACACATGAATTTTTCATGTAAAGCAGGGTAGTTTTAAAAAGAGAGATTGGGTAAATATATTAGCTAATGAATATGTATTCAAACTGTCATAACTAACTATATCAAAGTTCTTTCAAAGATAACTTTCTTCTCTCTCTGGAGTTTGCTTTTGGATTTTTTCCAATACTGTCCTTTCACCTTTATTATTTTCCCCATATTTTCCTTTTTGCCTGCACTTTTTTCTGGTGCTAAATCCTTGCCCAAATTCTAAGACTGGTGAGAGCAGATGTGGTGGACTGCTCTGATTCCCCACACCTAATTTCCTAAAAAAGTTCTGTATGTAGAGCATCCATAGTCAAAAGGGCTGGAACAGCCTCCTTCTGAGTTTAAAGTAATCAACGGGATTTTCAGTCAGCCAGGAGAAGTTAGTTATGGTGCTCTTAGTCTCCCAGTGCTGTGAACTGTCTTCACAGAACGATCAGCATCAAGGATAGGGAGCAAGGGGTCACGTTCAACTAAGACTAATATAACCTCCTACTTCTCTATTCTTGCAAGCCTCTCCTTTTCTACCTCTATGACCTTGTCACTTTCCTTCATTACTTTGTCCTCCTCGGATACTAGAGCCAATAACGAGACCATCTGCACACACAATAGCTTGGAGCATGAGCTGAATGAAACGGATTCCAAGTCAGTTTTACTGGCCCTATTGCCTACCTCCTTAGACATGAATTAAAAAGAGCCTGGATAATTTGAGCACTAACTTTGTCCCAGGTTCAGAACTGTCTTTCAAAAATCAGATTTATATGAGTTATAGCATGAAGGCATGATAAAATTTCCAGACAATACAACATTTTTATTTTCTCCAAGTAACTTCTTTTGGTCAATTCATACTAGTTTCTTAATATTCACTTTTAAGCCTGTACAGCAAACTAAAATTTATGGTTGCCAGTTCAATATTAACTTCTACAAATATCATGCTAAAGCCTAACATGAAGGAGCAATACTCCTTAAAATTATTACAGTGAATAAACTATTATAACGCTGAATAATTTTAATCCCACTGACCTAGTGCAAAACTAGTTTAGTTACTAATACACTAGAAAGAACTTGGTTTCAGAGTGTGGAACAACTACCAAACCACTGTCAAAATTAGTCTGCAGAAAATATTCCCTGCTCTGTAAGCAAGAATGTTCCTCCACAAAGGAGTCCCACTACAAGGGTGACAAAATCCCACTAATTTATACTACTCTTCCTACTCAAGACAGTGAGTAAAGGAGGTCAAAGTAGATACTGAAATCTGATAAATCTACTATGTCTTACCAGCTGTTGCAAAAGGTGTAACTAATGGTCAAGTAGGGTTTGGGAATCTGTGGGGTTTACTTATCAGTACCACTTTAAGTTCTGTTAGCACGGCTATATAGAGCTAGGAGAACTCTCTAAGAAAATAACGTTCTGGAAGTGAATAGAAGGACTGGAAAATAAGATACTAAATTTGCCCTTAAATCATAGTAATCTATGATGCAATAAACACGTTTTTAAGATTTAAAAGTGTTGAAACCACCAGTATGAATCCATATTTCTTATTATTAAGTTTTGTACAGTTTTACTCTGAAACACAGTATCCAAAACAGCAACTACTTCATTCAAAATAGATCGTTTTCGAGAGTATTTGACTGGTGAGTGAACATTAACTGAATTTGAAATTAATTTACTTAAAAATACCACTTAGATGGACTGAGTATTTAAATTATTAAACGCTTAGAATAAGATATAATAAATTATCAGAAATATGAAAAAGAGGAATAATGAATCACAGTTCTTTTAATCTCTGGAATATTAAATCAATTTATACCCCAGATCATGAATGAAATGAATTTCATAATTTCTACCTAAAATGATCTATACAGAAATTCACTGGTACAGCATAGCAGGTGGTATTCTGAATAAGTGAGAGTTAATCTTTTATTTCCAAACTTTCATTTTATCTTGTGAATATCTAAAATGTGTTACTTCCCTCAGTAAATGAGATCATCTAACACTACCTTAGTAACTGGGGACATCATTACTGAACATTAAAGTGATTAACCCATTATTTCTATGTTATAAAGATGAATGGTATGGGATACTGGACAAATATGGTGGAGGCCAACGGCAACTTATAAAATTTGTTTTCTCGATGTTCATCTCTTTCTCATGAAAGGAGAAAGTAGAAAGAGTCTCTATAACACGACATGGTTACTCTTCTTCCTTAATCATTTACTGAATTGGCAACTTTCTCCTCAGATGTTCTCTTGCCTTCAATAACACTGTCTTCCACACTTTATCAATGACCAAGAGTTTTTCAGTTGCTTTCAAAAGCTTCCATTATATGCACTGGAAAACCAAGCAATCATGCTGTTTCTTCACTGGTTTGATTACCTTTATGAGGTAATACTGCCATCTTGTGGACTTAAAAATATTCCTGGTAAAGAATATCAAAAGCAAGTTGCATTTTCCTAACTACAGGCATAAATAGGTATTACTTCTGAGTATAATGCAGTGGGGGACACTTGAGCGTGCCAGATATTCAAGGTTTTACTCTACACTGAACAGAGACTTTTACCATATCATATATCTAACGTATTCATACTAAAATTCTTGATTTAACCAGGTAATCACAAAGCTATAGTCTAGTGGCTCCCAAATACAAGTTCACAAAGCTTCAAAGAAGTTTTCATGGATATATGACAGTCATTAAGAAACGATAAAAATAAAGATACTGTAATGATTTGCACACAAACCCATGAAATCCAAACATCTGAAAACTACTAATGCAGGCAATAAACATGGTCTTGAAAAATGAACTATACTTACAATTTTATTAACTTTCTACTCCATTCCCCAAACCCTCAATTACTCTGCATATTAGGTGTGCCAAGTATGGACTTTAAAAGAGAAGGAAGATGATATTGAGGAAAGATGCTTCATATTGGGTTGCAGGACTGTGACAGGATTCTACATTAGAAGAACACCAGAAGGAATATTTAGGAAGTCAGTATGATGAGAAAGAGTTCTACTATGACTGGATTATATTTCTATTTGATATTTGTTTGCAATACACATGTCTCTTTACCAGTATTCTCACTATATGGAACACTCCCAAGAACAGGGAGCTATGTTGGGTACTTTACATACAACAGGAAAGCTGAAGTATAGGTGGTAACCCTGTTTTGCAGACAAGAAAACTTTATCAGTCTTTAATGTAGCTAGTGCCACATACTATTAAAAATAACTTAATTCACTCTTGTAAGTAAGAGCATTAAATGTTATTATATGGACACACTTTCCTTTTATCATTGCGAATTGTGAGAAAACACTGATAGTACATAAGCATGAAAAATAGGCAGAAGCAAACGGTCAACCAGAAGAATTTTATCAGGGCAATAAGTAAGTAAGGAATAGAAACTTAGAATTACTATTTAAATGTATTTTGGCATTTAGGTATCTACCAAATAAAAGGCAAAGCTGCTGTCATCAAGTATACATTTAAATTTAAAGAAAGTATGAAATGTACATTTACAATGTATTAAAACAGTGACTAATATTATGTATTATCTATGCTCTACTCAGTTTAATAAGGCAATTTAAATAGCATTTTCAATCAATGGTATTTATGCTTCAAAAAGAATATGACCTATTTCAAATGTAGTGTGAAGCAAAGCAGGGACACATGAGGTTAGCATTAAAAGTCATATTTTGTTCCATGGATTGGTAATTCCAAGAGCCTCTCTCTTCGCTCCTTTCAGCTCGGAGCTTCAGACGGCTACTACAAATGATTAGCTTTCCACCCAGAGCCCCCCAACTGCTTTACTTTCCTGACCTCAGCTGTGAGAGCAAGCGAGAGGAAACATCCCATACAACGTGTGTCTTGTATGGACTCAAAACCCTCTACTCTTAAGCAGATGCTGCAGGAACATTAATTCAAGGAATTCCTTTACCGAGCATTTGAAATATTCATGGCAAAGGTCTTGCGAGATAAATCTAGATAGTAACAAGGACAAGTGGTAGCAGCAAATGCAATTTTGCAAAGAAAAAGTATATAAAAAAAAAAGCATGGGAACATTAGAGGAGAGGAAAGGTAGAAATGTAAGCATTTGGACAATTCCATTTGTAGTATGAATGGAAGCAGAGAATTAGGACTTACAAATGTATCTTTTCCCTTCTTGGGATCAGCATGCAGGAAATTCATTCTATTCATTCTTTCACTTGAAATATTTCCTGAATGTAGACTACAGGTCAGGTGTAGAGTTAATGACCAGGGGGAACTGATAAGACTCGCCTTACCCTCATAGAAGAGAGAAAGATAAACAGACAATTACAGCTGTGAAAATTGCTTCAAAGGAGAAATAAATGTGCCATAAGAACATATAACAGGGGTTAAGTTAGTTAGGGGGAGTGGTAGAAGAATGGGAAGGTTTCTCCACAGAAATGACATTTAAATTGACGCTGTAAGGTTGGAAAGACTAAAGAGAGAGAGGGAGAGTGCCTTGAAAGAGGCTGAGAATCAGGTAATCGGTGCACATAAGGGCAACAGAAGGGTGTGAGATGCAAAGTGACGTGATCAAATAGGTGTGTTCAAAGATCATTCTGGCTGCTACGTGGGGTTGGACTGAAAAGGGATGAGAGTGGATGTGGAATCACATTATAAGATGAATGTAGTAGTCCATGTGAGATGATGGTGGCTTTGATTACACTGTGACAGCGGAAATGGACAAGAGATAAATTCAAGAGACAGTTAAGAAGCTGAAGTGACAGAATTTGGTGACTGATTACATGTGGGGAATAAAGGAACAAAAGATGCCTAGATTTTTGACGTGGGCTGTGATGGGGATGTTGGTGTCATTTTCAGAGACAGAGAACAAGGGGAACAAGCTAGTAAGGGAGGGAGCAAAGGGAACAATGTATTCACTTTGGGTCGCATCAGTAGCCAATGGGAGATCCATGCAGAGTTGCTGGCACTTAGATATATAGGTCTAGAGTTCAGAAGAATGGTTTGGGGAAGGGATTCACATTTGGGAGCTTTAAACAAATTAACAATTATTGAAGTCATGAAATGGAAGACACTGCCTAGAGAGAAAATGTGAAGTAAGAAAGGGTCTACAGCAGAATGTTGAAAATGTCCAATATTTCAAAAGCAAATATAAAGGAAGCTAACAAAAGAGACTGAAGGATTAGCCAAAGCAACAGTTTGCTGTGAAGAATACTCTGGTGAAGGTTTTCTGGCACCACGCCCAAATATATGTTTCATATATTAAGCAGATGTCACTAGACACACTTCAGCATTAAAGAAACAATGGGCTAACCCATATTTTTGAACTGCTATTTTGGATGGCTATAACAACGTGCTTAACGTAAGTTTGAAGTTAGCTATATTATTATAAGTGAGTGACCCACATTATCTCATTTAATACTCATTACTCACAACAAAATTATGACAAAGGTTTTCACATCATCTCCTTTTCTAACACGCCTCAGAGAAGTTAAGCAACCTGCTCTAGATCACAGTAGCCAGGGCCAGCATTTGACTTTGAGTTTGCCCAACCCCAAATTTTAATCCCTACTGACTTCTCCAGTAATACTGTTGCATGACATTCCTACAGCACATTATAGTTTGGCATATATCATCTCATTTAATCCTCTGAATAAATCTGTGAAGGGGTATTATTCCCATTTTACAAATGAGAAAATGGACTCAGAAAGGTCAAATTATTTATCACAATTCACATAGCTAGTAGAAGATAAGGAGAAACAGGAAGCCAGATCATTTCACTTCAAGCTCAACGCTGTTTCTAGTACTCCATAGTGATTGTGTTCTTCCACAAAAAAATAAAAATACCCAATATGATATCTTCTTGTTTCACTTATTCATTCACCGAATATGAGTGATTATGATGATAGTATGTATCACCACTATAAAAAAAGTATTCTTGTTCTTTTTTTCAACATAAAAAACAGTGGTTCTTTCCCTTTCCTTGTCTCATTTCTCTCCACTGGCCTCAAAATGTGGTTGCTTCCTAAAGACTCAGCCCTCGGCCCTCTGATGTCCTCTTTCTATATTATCACCCCAGCTACATTTATGATTTTAACTTGTCCCTTTTTGTTAATGATTCCTGGTCAATCTGGCCCAAATTCACACCTGACTACTATTTTCTTATGCTTAAATGCTTACAGATAAATCTTTTTAGACATCTATTTTCTCAAACCAAACCAATCAACAATTAAACTTACCAGTGTATACCCAAACCAACAATCCACCTTTCCAATTTTTTTCACTGATAACATCAGTGTCCTGCTCTGTCCCAAACTTCTAAAGAAAACAAATTATTCGAATTACAGAAAGGAAGCAGTAGGGAGAAATTGTGTGTGCACATGTGTGTGGAAAGAAGTGGAGGTGGTGTCCACTTATCAGATGCGTGACAATGAGCAAGCCACTTGACCCTATATCTATAAAATGAGGCAGCTGGACTAGATATTAAATTCCTTCCAAATCTAAAACTCTATGTTCTTTGGTTCCCCCACTGCTTCCTATATGTAGTCTCTACTAAACGCTTTTTTCTTTCCCAACTTTTCTGTATTCTTTCTTGATTCTCTAAAACAACCTAACCTTGGTTGCACATCATCACCTGGGATGCTGTAAAATACAATGATTGCCTGGTCGCCACCCACCCCCTCCGGCCCCAGAGATTCTGACGTAATTAGTCTAAAGTGCAACTTGAGCTGAGGGAAATGGTTCCCAAACTTTGCTGCACATTAGAACCACCTGGGAAATATTCACGAACGCAGCAAACTAAACCTCACTGTCTGGGGGCAGGTGTCACGCATCACTATTTTTCAAAACTTCCCCAGGTAATTCAACGTCAGCAAGGTATGGGAGAAAATAAAGGAAGTTTGAAGCAGCAGCCATGTTTGAGGTATTATTTCAATTTGTTTCAACTGAGTAAAAATTCAATCACATACATTTCTGGGATGGGAAGGGAGGAGTTGAACTCAGGATCTAAAGTACCTTTATATATTTACTTAAGGATTTAAAAAATTTTATAAAGAGTTGGTAATTATCTGTTTAATACTTTGCCTTACCTGTAAACGGCACTCAAAAAATTCAATCAGATTTACTGTCAAGTTTGTAGAAGAAAGAAGATAGACAATTTTTAAAATTTATTATTTTAGCATATTTTTAAGATGGCTTAGCAAAGGTTTTTGTTTTGTTGCCAAGGAAGATTCGCTCTGAGCTAACATCTATGCCAATCTTCCTCCATTTTGTATGTGAGTTGCCACCACACCATGGCTGCCAATGAGTGGTAGAGGTCCATGCCCAGGAACTGAACCTGGGCCACCAAAGCAGAGCACGCCAAACTTAACCACTAGGCCATGGGGCTGGCATCTAGCAAAGATATTTTTTTAATCTTATTAAGTGGTAATATAATTTTACTTCATTGTAGAATAAGGTAAGGAAACCATGGAGGGAAATGTACTTTTTAAGATGAAAATTGGACAGTATGGTAATATATTACACAATTGCGACTGACAATCACTTGTAGCCTAAATGATGGGGAAGCATTCTAAGTTCAAGTTATTAGTTTAAGCTTTGGTATAATTTCTGGTCTTTGCCAAACTTTTTATGTTTATCCTTCCCAGAGCACTCCAATTTCTATTGGGTGCCCTAAATTGCTAGAATTACCAACAATGAGACAAATGTATCTCTGCCCTTTTCCTCTTTTTTACTTATAAGCAAGTGAGGCAAGTAAAGATTCTTGCCTCCTTCAAATGTAATTCCATTTTTTAGAAAATCAAATAAAAGTTTACTCTAAACTTCTTTACTTAGAAAACTCTCTGTCTGGACAAAAGGAACCAGGCCTGAATTGAATATATTCACAAAGTGGTGATAAGTTTACTTTTCATACATCTAAATAATATATATTTGCTTTTTTTCCCCTTACTGAGACCCCTGGGAGAAAAAGAAAGTAAATGTATATGACACGCAAAATATTACATCAATTAAAATAAAAAGTTCACGGGATTCTCTACTGTTTTATTGAAGAGTAAGTAAACTGCTACAGTATAACCTCCTTGAGGGGTTGTGCCTAGACCAATCTTGGATGCCAGGTTGGGGACACAGTTTGCATAGTTAGAGCAGTAATAAGGACTGCGTGCTGCCTCTGTGCTGGCGTGTTTTAAATGATTTACATGGATTATTGTACTTAACTTCATAAGGAGCCTGAGAGTTGGTAATACTGCTATCCCCATCTTTTCAGATAAGGAAACCAAAGTTTAGCAAGGTTAAGTAATCAAAAGTGAAAATATGTGTAGATCACAACTTTGGTGGAATAAGAAATAAACATATGTATATACACATGAATATACATGTCAGCATCTATATGGCTTTAGGAAAAAACATGGAAGGGCAGCCACCAAATCGTTAATCAAGGTTACTTACCTCTGGCATGGGATAGGAGTAGGGGTGGAAGCTTTCATTTCTTTTTTTTAATTACTGGAATTATACGTAATTTTTTTCCTTTTAGTGTTTTTCAGCATTTTTCCAAATAACTATTTAAAAGAGAAAAAAATAACACAGCTACTCTATCTGAATGTACATATAGGCATCCTTTAAGTGAAATATAAACACTCTAGAAGTTTATATACGTAATATGTATCCATAAGGAAACATATGCTATGTTGTGCTTATGGACAAATGTTAGTAAAAGGGAGAGAAAGAGAAGGAGGAAAAGAAAAAAAGGGGAAAGTTCTGAGAAATGAAAGGACATGATCCAATTTGTGTTTTCTCAGGAAGTTTAATCATACAGGAATAGGTATAACTATTTGAAGACACAGAAGGTAGACCACTATTTGCATAGAATAGGTGTGAGATGAGGTCTTCACAGAACCTAGATTATTCTACTTGTAGGTATATAATGAAATTCTTATCATGTTTTCATAGATCATAGATCAAAAAATACTAAAAACCCTTGGGGGAGGAATGAAAAAAATAGAGGGGTATGAGGAAGGGAGGGAGGGAGCAAAAGAAAAGTTTAGTAACTGGTTAGTTCCATTTTACACAGAAATTTACTGGTAAATCCGAGATTTAATGCGCAAGTTTTTAACTATTCTATGTCACTGCCTTCCTTTTTTTTTGGGGGGGGGGTGGGGTGAGGAAGATTGGCTCTGAGCCAACATCTGTGCCAGTCTTCCACCATTTTGTATGTGGGATGTCACCACAGCATGCCTTGATGAGCAGTGTGTGGCTCTGTGCCTGGGATTCAAATGCTTGAACCCCAGGGAGCTGAAGCCAAGTGTGCGAACTTAACCACTACATCACCCGGCCAGCCCCTGTCACTGCCTTCCTACAGTCCCTCAGGAAATGAATACTGAATAGATAACCAGAGAAAAGAATGTGAATCTTCTTAATGAAGATTGGTATATGGGTTATTTGGACCACCACTTAGAGAGAATGGCAGAGGAAGTGCCAGTTTGTAATCCACTGAAAAAACTTCTAATAGCACCAAGAGAGCTGGGGAACCTCATGAAACAACTGGTTTATTTGCCAATATATATATTCCCAGCAGTTGTTTTCAGGATGCCAGAAGATATTGAGAAAGAAAGCCAAGAGATAGGAGAAACAAATAGGTAAGAATGAGTAGATCCAAAAAACACTAAAGTGTTGAAAGCCTTGTTCTGTGGCTCTACTCAAATGGTTTAGCCTGGTCAGACGATGTGAGAGGAATGCCTAACTTAAAAATAGGTGGGGCATGCAATATTGCGAAAATATTAAATCATACAGGATTCTGAGAAGACCTTTGCTTTTTCCCAGGCCACTTTAGCTCACTAAGAGAAATCGCTTAATCATCGCACATGCACATAATCTATTCTATGCTTTCAAGGAGTGTAAAATGAACGTAGATCTTGAGTGTTGTCAAATGTAAAATGGCTCTGAATGTTTAACTATCACTAGATTAAGGTGATCAATCTTACACTAGCAATAACTGAAAGAATTTCCAAGTTTTTCAAAAGGTATAGTTACTGAAAGAAAGAAAATTTAGAAGGCCTCTCTCCCCCATGGAATGGTAACCTTTAGATTGGTATAAATTACGTCTTATTCTATTTGTATCTATTAGTTATGAGTAATGACTAAGAGACAATTACATCACAGAAAATATCTGATATTAAAAAGAAAACTCTACATGACATAATAATTTGCCACTTCCTTTATATGTCTGTACACACAGTACTGTACTAGACTGTGATGGTAAGAAAATTTCCTAAAGACCCTGGAGAAAGAGAAACTTACAACTTTATGTGAAGTATCCAAGTTGAAGCTGTAGTAAACAGAACATGTCAAAATGAATCAGATTGGACGGACAATGACCAGTACATGAGTCTTAGAAAATGTGTTCACACTCCCCATGACATGCTGAGACAAATTAGTTTAGGGTCCCTAGGTTCATGGAGCCAGTGACTCTCCTAAGTCACATAGCTAATTAAGTGGTGCCTGTGGTATATTAAATTAGATGGCTACAAAAATCTTTGATAGTCTTCCCATTGAGACGTGGACTCTAAGTCTCCTTTTCTTGAATCTGGGCTGATCTGTGACTGCTTTGACCAACAGAGTATGGTGAAAGTGATGTTATGTCAGTTTGAGGCCTAATTTTTAGGAGGAATGGCAGTTTCTGCATCACTCCTTACATGAGCTTCCATGTATGAAGACTGACTACCCAGAGGCTGCCATGACATGAGATGTTAAAATATCAGCATTACTACTTAAAGCATCAATTTTCTAACTATATCACACTTCAAGCACTTCTAACTTCCATGATACTCTAGTAGAATGAAAAGCTCCATGAGAACTGGGATTTTGGCTATTCACTGATGTATCCCCATTATCTAGAACAATGCTTTGTGTGTGTGTGTGTGTGTGTGTGTGTGTGTGTGTGTGTACATACCAGATGCTCAATAAATATGTTAAATGAATAAACAAAAATTCTACAAATAAGTATTAGAAAAAAAATGTCAACCTATCTCTTACCACCTAAGAAGGAAAACATATCTCCAACGTAGCTGGTGGAAAAATAAGTCAAGACAAAGTAAAATTTGAAGAAGAGCTCTAATCCTATTTCACTAATGAAGGGCTTTCACTATTAAAGACAAGCTTTTCTGATTTCCCAAGTAACTGAACTTTCTTCCTTTCTGTTATAGAAAGTTTTACGGTTATCTGAGTGGAGACATCAATTTTCTTAATAAGTTTAGCTTATGATATTAAGTTTTAGATCACAGTACAAAAATACAGAATGGAATACATTGAAGATATCTTGCATTTGCCAACCCATGCCTGCATACTCCATGAATAGGCAAGATTTTTTTCCTACCTCAGAGACTCAATTTCCAATGCTTAAGTATAAGTTTAATATTTCTTTACACTGGCAAATATGGCATATTTTAACTTTCATTCTGAAGGAAATAAAAAAGTGGTTTCTTTTGCTCTCATTCTTGTGCATTTATCTAGGTGCTTCATGTAGTAAAATCCTCTTCTGAAAAATTTACTGTGGATTGATGGTTCACTCCAGATGGGTTGTGGTGGATGTGATAAAATGCAAATATGAGCTTCTTCAATGCTAATTCTTCAAGGAAGAAGCCAACCCTAAGGCAGGACGTGTGGACCAAATGAGGACATTAACAACATGTGGTTTGAAGAAGAGTTTTTTTTAAGGACTAACAAGCTTCTGGTGCAAGTGAACTCTATTAGCCCAAGTAGGCACACGAGAAACCAGAGAAGTTGCACAAGAGAATAAAGGTAAGAAGTGAGGTGTGATGATAAAAGTGAGGTCAAGATGAGGACAAACTCATCTCAAGGCATCGGAGCAGGACAACATAAGCACAGGCAGAGAAACAAAATAATGCAGGAGATTCAACTATGTTGGAATGCCGGTCACTGAGAGGAAAAGGCTCATGCCACAACAAGAGAGCACCTGGAGTCTGCCGGAAAAAGATCTACTTCTCCAAGAAACAAAGAAACTAAGAGAACTTGGCAGATGTTAGCACCTTACAAGTATAACAAAGTCAAAAGAGGAGGCAAAGAGGTGCCCAGAGACAGAAAGGAGAGAATAAAAAATAAAGAGGCTCCTAGGGTATATTTTAAAATCTGTATTGTTAAAGCATCCCTAGTGAATTAAGAGAACTTGGAAAAGGACAACAAGGGACTCAGCTTTGGAGTGATATCTGTCTTACAGACCTCATCTTCACTCTGTTGGGGAGAACACTTAGCCCTCACTCATTAGTCTCCATGTGGCCTAACAATTCCCACCTTGCTCCTCCCCCTTGCTCATACCTATGTGATTGGTGAACTGCTGTTTGTGACAGCCTCTTCCTCCCACCTGGACAGCCAGCTGCCCATAGAAAGCATACATTCTTCTCTGCTGCTCAGTGCCATACGCTTCACGTGGCAAGGCTTGCGGGTAAGTCTGCCTAAATCTGGGGAGACCTATCAGCTAACCCATTTGGGTAGTAGACCTAAACTATTCCCCAATCTATTATTTATCAGTTATAAAGATAATACATTGATCTCTTATCATCTGACTCTTCTTCTCTCAATTGGTTCTAAATATAGGCGGAGAAAAGACAGCTGCATCCAAATTGCAGTGTTAAAATATAAAGAAAATATGCATCTTAGAATTTACAGAACTCAGTAATTTGATACCTTAGTATTATGACTTGCTAATTTGTGTGAGTATATATATGTAAGAAAGAGAGGAGAGGGAGACAGATTACTAACATTCAACAATCAATATCCAAATAAATCCTTACCTACACAAATCCTTAAATTTTCTGTAAACACAGAGGCTGTGCTTGGGTTTCAATTCGGAAACTGCCATGACCAATTCCTTTGTTTTTTTTCCTACTGGAATACAACTTTTAGTCCAGCAGGAACTGGAAGTTATGAAAAGTTAAGGTCATATGTACATTTAGGCTTAGAGCCTAGGGTAAGTTTTGTAAACTACCACCCTTGATTACTTTTGTACAACTCTGGAAGAACTGCTGAGATTGATCTTTTGCATCAATCTCACTGTAATGCTATTTATCCAAAATATGAAACAGGAAAAATGGAAGAATTGTTTAAGGAGGAAGAACAGAGGTGATTTCAGTGTTCGATTTTCACCCTGAGACTTCATTAGTTTGATTGAAGTGTTCGTTATGACTCTGAATGTCCAATGGACCTATATTAACTTTAAATTCAAATTCATCTATAGGCAAATATAAATGAGAGTTAGATGTTTATTCCTACCATTTATTCTCACCTTCCTTAAAATATGGTGGCCTAAGAATTTCCTCGATAACAAGATATTGGACCTAATACCATTTATGTGTAAAGCACTTTTCTATAAGACAGGCATAATGCATATTACAAGTGAAATATATTGATATGAACACAAGTTATATGGCTCCTTTATTAGCTAAATACGGCCAAAGAGATCTAAATGAACATATCAGATTTTTTTAATGTGTTCTTTCCAACCTTTACATCATGAGTTAGTTTAAATTTTTATCTTTTGTGCAATTGATATGCTAATGGACCCACAGGACAAGAAAATTACATATTTAGAATAGTATTTTATAAAAGTCCCAAAAATAGATAAAGGAGCTTTGTATTAATTATAAAAAATTGTAGTACCAATAAGAAATATTGATGGAATATATGAGAAAAAACCAAGGCATATCCTGGGATATATTAGAGAAGAAAGAATACTCTTGCAGCCTCCTGGTATGTTTTCTCTATAAAAACTTAGCTTAGAAATTCTTCTATGTATCACAAAGTCAATTGGTAGTCCTTCAATTCTGTAAAAAGAAAGACTTCTTTTGTAATAGCCTTTTTTGTAAATGTCTCCAAACTTAAAAAATTAAGTGGACAGTGCTTAATTGTAACGTTAAAATTAATATTTCCTACCATTAGATACGTATCCAGAACTAAGTTTCTAATCATGCTACAACTCCCAAACACTGTAAAATAATTTTGTTCTTTTCATATCAATGCATTTTCATTTTCACTAGAACTAATTACCTTTAAATAAATGATTCAGAGATGTCAAAAGCGACTCTCAGGGAATGTTTCAAGAGGTCCCAGTTTCCTGAATTATAGCCTAGAACATCTGCTTAGCAATCTGGCAAGTAATATGAAGCCAAAACAGAGCATCTCATATATAGTAGTTGTATCTGACCTCAAGAATGTGACAGCTGGCTATTTGCCTATAACCTTTATACTGTAAAAATCTAAAATTCTGTATGCAAGAGAGACTAGTAAAAACAAGAGTGCCAACAGCAGAAGCATGGAGTGTAAAAAGAAAACAAGTCGCTTTAGGAAAGTAGAATTGTTAGCTTCTTCATGCCAAAGGAATTAGAAGATATTGTTAAAAAAACTTAGAAAAAAAATTTAAAGCAACACAAAATCTTGATTTTTCTTACAATCCAGAAAAACAAGACAAAACAAATGTAAAAAGTTAAACCTGTTCTAAAACTGGAGAAAATAAAATTAAAACTTAAATTGGACCCTCCCAGAAATGAATGCTTAAGATACAACTGTCAGAAGCATGCTAGGATAGAATTAGATAGACAAGAAATGAGTTTATCAACTATATACGTACAAATCAATGCCTGTCAAAATGGCAGATAGCAGTTATAAGCCACTTGACATATACTCTTAAACCAGGCATAAACATCCCAGTTGGAGGGTGTCCATTAGTGGACTGGCGAGTATTGCAAGTAAACATCACACTGTTAGAGACACCAGTAGTCTTAACCCGATCTTCGCTAATCAGCAGGGTTATGGCACCTATATGACCAGATAGGAAATGACACTCAGTTCACTCCAATCTAGATTCAAACTGATCTTGGGATTTTTAAGTAGTCTCAGACGCAGAGGTCTAGAAACATACTAATCTTTTGTGAGATCCAATCCTTTATTAGATCATGGCTGACTCCCAGTTACTAATAAGGTATGTGTATCTTACAAACTCTTAATGGAAAGGGGATTTGAAATTTCTCACTGTATATCAGATTTTCATGGACTTAAAAATTATTCCAAAGCTGACTGTAAATGACTGATAATATTTAGATGATGACAAAGCATTTTTATGAGAGCTTGAATTGAATGGTTACAATAAGGACAATGGAAATAACCAATAAGATATGAAACTGGAGGTTATATTTGAGGCAATAGCGTAAGCCTTAAAAAACAATATCTCACTTATCCAGCAGTCACACTGTAGGACCCTCAATCACTCAATACTCCTGAATCCAGAAAAGCATATATAATCATGCTCACCCTAATCTTCAAGTCTTATATGGTAAGAGATACAGCAGTAGGTAAAAACTCCTCTTACTGAAATCGTACCTCAAACACTTCAAGAACAACTTGCATGTGAGAAGAATAGTAAGCAATTCCAACAGACAGAGATTAGGAAGAAGGCTTTCAGATAGAAGGAAAAGCAAGAGCAGAGGTGATATAGTAAGTGCAGAGGCTAACTTCAAGGAACGGCAAGTATTTCAACTGAAGCACACAATACACATGAAAGAGGAAAAAAATCCAGTTCTTTGTGTTACTTAAGAGTGGGCTTTGGCTACATCTCAGGGTAAGTTATCCCTCAAATGTACTAATTGCCGAGTTTCCAGATACATCTTCCAATTCAGCCAATATTTTTTTCTAGTGAAGTTTTAATTAAAATATTGCATATATACAGAAAGTGTAAAAATCCTAAGAGTACAGCTTGATAAATTTTCATAAAATGAACATACCCATGTAACCAACAGTTAGATTCTTTTAAATGAACACTACCAGCACCCCAGAAGCCCTCACCACAAAGCCACCCTTTAAGCACAAACTCTATCTTGATTTCTAACACCACAGATTAGTTTTGCTCATTTTTGAAGTTCATGTAAATGAAATCATACAATTTGTACTCTTTGTGATTGGCTCCTTTAACTTAACAATAAGTTTGAGAGGTTCCTCCACGTTGTTGCATGTAGTTGTAATTTATTCATTCTTATTGCAGTATAATATTCTACTGTATAAATAAAGCACATTTAGAATTTATACTTAGAATTAAGAATTAGATTTATAGATTATATAATAATTACAATTACACAACAATTAGAATTATGATTGTACTGATGAACACTGAGATAGTTTCAGTTTTTAGCCTCATGAATAGTGCTGCTATGAACATACTTGTTAAAAACCATGGGGTGCAGGAGCTAGCTCATGCTGAATGATGAGAGCCCACTGTTAAATTTCCAGGAATTTTGAGTTGGTTGTTAAACAAAACCACCATTAAGAATTAAATCATGTAACCTTACAAATAAATACAATATATTTAAAACAAATGTAATAAACACTAATCACTTCCTAGTTATTTTACTATTATCTATGCTCTCAGCATTATTAATGTCTATTTTATCTGTATGGTGGAAATATTATCCAATGGTGGAATACTGTGTATCTCTTCACAACTCTATGTTCAGTGACATCACATTGGCAGCTTGAAAGTAGCCATGGTGTTTTAGATGAATATTTATACCATGGAAATTGGCAAATACTATCAATCAGGGCTTCATTTATAGTTTTGGTGATAGTCTAGACTTAAGAAAGTGACATAAAAATGTTAATTATACAGATTAAATGTAAAAGTGTGTCATGTCTGTAGCTGTTACACTGTGAATAGCATACAATATTAAGGAAATGTTCTTCCAGCATTTGAAAACTATAGTCCAAGGCACTCACATAACTGGTGAATAAGTGAAGTCAGGATAAACGTCTTTGTTGTTTCACTTTTGTCTTAGTGTTAACATAATGAAAATATCAACCATTATTCACATCACGTCACAATTGATAATGACAATTGTAACCACAGGATGGCTATGGATAGAAGAGTTCAGCAAAAATCAACAAAAGCACTCTATGAGAATCAATTGGCTATATGAAATTCACTATAAACAGTATTACATATTTTATTATTTGGAAATGGAACTGTTGGGTCACAAGATACAGGAATATTCAACTTTAATAGATACTTCCAAACAGTTTTCAAAGTGGTTAATGTTAATTTACACTTCTACCAGCAATGTGTGAGCATTCCAATTGATCCATGTATTTTGCATGTAGTCAGCACTTTGCTTTCTAAAATACTAGCACAAATAATAATCTTATTGTTTAACACTGTTTAGAGATGTAGTCCAATTTCAATCCCACCATTTGAGTGAAATATTTTAAAAAATCAGTCATTTAAAATTCCATTATATTTTCATTTGAGATACAATGCTATTTAAAATAATATTATTTATTTATGATTCCTTAACTTCGTACTTCTTTTGAGTAATAAAAACCAAACTGACTTTATTCCAGTATAATTACCATGCTTGAACGTGGTATACTAAAAGAATGCCTATAAATAATAACTAGTAGTTAAACTAAAAGGCAAACTAAAATTATTGCTCTAACAATTTGAAGATAAGATGAAAACTTACTTTGTTCTTTCTTAAAACCCCAAAACATTTTAAGTCCTTCTAAATGAAATCTCCTCTTTACTAATATTTCTAAATGAATATTCCCTTAAGAAAAAAATTTTCCACACTAAAAATTTGTGATTGCTAGAACACAGGGTGAGAGGTTATGAAGGCCAATGTAGAATTTGAAAAGTTTTATGAAATTTTTTGTGAAATTAGTGTTATTCTCTGCCTCTTCTTGAAATTCAAAGTAAAGGGAAGAGCAAAGCTCAGGTAAGAGATAACTCACGGATACATCTGTCACATCCCCCCAAAATTTTATCCTCAGAAAACATCTGAATATGGTTATTAATAGTTATGTTTCAATAGTAAAGAGAGATTTATAAATGATAAATGAATCTTATAATTAGCAGTAATAAAAAACATACTTGTTGAGTATGACCGTCACCCACTGCTAAAATATGATCACTATATATTGCATGTTATAAAAGAAAGATGAACACTTTGGATCATAATTATATTCTTTCTTTTCTTTTAATCCCCCTCATAACCATAATTCTGTTATCAACAGCTTTAAAAGCAAAATGTCATTTTGGGAAGAGAAAAAATTCAATATACCTAATATTTTTGAGTATGTTTTGGCCAAATCTATATGGAACAAATGATCACCAATTGTTTTGCTTGTTCCCAATCCCAAAATGTCAATTCAGGAATAGTCTTAGCAACTCAATTCATCCATTCAAAAAAAATTATAAAGGTTTAATATAAGGCATGTTAAATTTAAATTGGTGGCAAAAGGTAAATTAGTAATTGTCCATACAATTATGGGTCCTTCTTCTTATCCTCTGCTTATCAGAATTCTTTAAATTCTTTCCATATGTAAGTAGTTCTTGAGTTTATAATTTCAGTATAAGTAGTTTTTACCTATTGGTGTTATCTTTTACCATTCAAGACTTGACGCATCGATACTAGCATGAACCATGTTAGATATACTCTTCTGGATAAGCAAAGATTCAAAAACTGAAAGCAAGGTTGGGAATTTCTGCAAAGGCTAGGCTAAAAATAAATTCATTTCATTTTCAAAAATCAGGTCTTTTATTCTTTAAATAACTTCTGACAGCAAATCTTGAATGATTTCATGAATATGTAGCCTTCATGAAGCGTAATGAAAATTATCAACAAATTACTCCATTTTTTAATTTGCGTTTTCTTCATATTGCTAGCATCTAAATGAAATGAGGTTAGCTGTACTAAAGAAGAAAATATTCTTAGAAAAGAAAGAAAAGCACTTTTTATTTCATCTGAGTTTTGCCAGACAACAGACAAGATCACCTATGCTTTCCAAAGAATCACACAATAAGATACTAAGCTAAGAAATTACTTTTACTAACGCTAATATTAACATACACAATAATACTAACAAATGCATAACTTTCCTACCAAAGCATCTAGTATTAAAGTATCCTTGATAAATACATGTCACTCAAGGAATAAAGGGTTTAGGTCAACTTTTCCTTGATTGTTTTTATAACAATATATAAGAAAGATTTGCATATTCATTATTCAATTGGAGGCTTATAAATATAAAATCTGGCTTTTACATACTTGAAAACTATCAGTGCAAGAAAAGCATCTAAGTATGTCTTCTTTATTTCACTACAGGAGAAAAAGATGCCTAACTAGGCTAAATAACTTTTCAAAGGTTCAGAGTAAGTTAGTAAGAGAAGTAGGACTACAAGCCAAGGCTGTATTACAATGTCCTTCCAGTCATAACTTTAGAAGAAGCAATGGGCGGTATCAGAAGGGATGGCAGAGTGTGCAAAAGGCCTAAGAGCTGCTCTCCTAAAATAACTAAGGTTAAAAAAAAATTCAAATGCAATGAGAAACAGTAAATAAGATACTCCTTATCCTACGAATGCATGCATTCCTTCTTACAAACAGGGTATTTCCTCAAGCTTTCTCCCTCACTTCCCCTTTACAGTTCACCAGCTGCCATTCTTTCCAATCTTCCTTTCCTCCCCAGTCTACACAGCCGACCATCCAAATATCTGGCTTATGCTTTTCTAATTTCTATGTAAACAGAGCATCTCTGTTTGACTTAATATATACTGTCTACTCCATATCAGCCCTTCTCATTCAAAGTCTTCTCCTATAAAGCATTTACTTAGACCTGTCTGGACATGGGTGAGCCTATTTATTGCCTGAAATTTTTGAACTGGGACATACATATCAAATGAAAAGCTGCTGAATGTGTTTATGTGCCAGGAGCTTCAGTAGCTCTGCATTTTCAATTGGTATCAACACTTTAGCATAGCAACCTCCTCTCTACATTCTCCAAGCAGTTAATAATCTCTTAATGAATATATAAACATAAAAAGAATTCAATGTTCACAACATCTCTGTAATAAATCTTTAGCAAAACAATATCTGTCTTTGTAAATAGGAGGAAATTTTAATATTAGAAGGGAAATAGAATTAAATTAAGTTTTTTTGAGAAATAAAACCAAAGTTTTTCAATATTTTGATTCCTTAAAATAAGGTATGCCTGAGTTAGGAAAACAAAACTATTATAAAAATAGAATCTGGGCCAGCCCGGTGGCACAGCGGTTAAGTTCGCATGTTCTGCTTCTCGGCAGCCTGGGATTCGCTGGTTCAGATCCCGGGTGCGGACATGGCATCGCTTGGCACACCATGCTGTGGTAGGTGTCCCATGTATAAAGTAGAGGAAGATGGGCATGGATGTTAGCTCAGGGCCACTCTTCCTCAGCAAAAAGAGGAGGATTGGCAGTAGTTAGCTCAGGCTAATCTTCCTCAAAAAAAAAAAAACAAAACAGAATCTATAGAATCAATTTAAGACCTAGGAAGACCAATTCAAACCATCTAGTATGCCACCTTTATTAAAGAAATGAGGAAACTACTTATTTTCATTTTGAAAGTATACATATATATACACCTTCCCTATGGCGCAAATTTCAAAAGTTACATGCAGCATTCATTGCTTTGGGAGTGATGAGCATGAACAATATTGTAAAATATTGTAAACGTTGAATGTGACCATTTTAAATATCCATATATTTAATCTCTTTTCTACATCAGTATAAAATGGTAGCAGCCAGGTTTCATCCAACTGAACACAATGTTTTTTGGTCTCTGTGTAGGTTTCATAAGACCATGTCAACCGCCACAATTTTTTCCACCATTATCTAATGAGCTCCTTGCTTAGCAGCTTTTCAACAAACAAGTTCAGAGAAAACAAAATACAAAAGTAACAGCATGTTAAATGACAGTATAAATTAATCTGCATGACATTAGGAGATGCTATTAATGTTGTGATTAGTTATGCCTTTTCTTGCAATTTTATAACAATGGACTTAGACTCATCACTAAATTAATTCTTCAAAGCATCTGCATGACCCAGTATACTGACACGGAGGGATGTGATGGAGAAAGTCTGAAAGGGAGAGGGGGGGAGGCAGTCACAGGCATTATGGCTCGGGAAGAGAAGAGTGGCATATGCATCTCAAAATGACATGTCTAAAATAGGATTCTCAATTCCTTCAATGTTAAAAGATCAGCCCTCTTCAGTACTCCTTGACTCAGTTAATACTACCCTCTCCCCTACTACCCAAGTCAGAAGTCCAAGCGTCGTATTTGATTCTTTCTTTTCTTTCACTTCCTACGTACAATCAATCATTGGAATAGCTCTTGTACCTCTCCAGTTCTATACATGCCTACTGGTTCCTCAGTTCAGGCTACTGTTTTGGTTTACATATCTTACTTCAATAGAAGCTCACTGGTCACTGAATCCACTCTTCAAGCTTGTGCCAGAATTAATTTTTTAAAACAAAAATTTGACCACATCATTTCTCTATTTAGAAACCATTCAGTGCTCGTCCATAACCCTTAAGACAATTTACAAATATCTTAAGAGGACACATCAGGCCCTGATGATCTCTGCAAAGAGATTATATTCTCCCTCTCATATCAAACTTGTGTTCAAGCTTTATTCAATGAAACCCTCTATCTGGGATACACCTCCTCACCTCCAAGTGCCTACTCATACTTGAGGATTTTATGTAAATATCACTTCTTCTGGGAAGCATTTCTACAGACATGGCATTAAGAGATGTCTTCCATATGCTCACCCCTGGTACCCCATGCCTACAGTTTTTGGTACATATCACACTGCACTGAATTTGCCTGTCTCTCCCATTAAATCACAATGTCTTGAGGGCAGGCACTATGTTTTACTCACTATTGTACCTCCCTAAACTGAGAACAGTGCTTGGCCCTCTAAATACTTAATGGATCTGTAGACGAACTGCAGGATTGATGGATGGATAGAAGGATGGATTTCACAGAGTAAGATAGTTAGAACAAGATTTTTGCTATCAACAACTCTGAGTTGAAAAAACAAATCATTTTCAGAATGCTTATGTTTCTACTTTCTACGTGCAGTTACCCTTGGAGGATGATATTAGAAGTCTATCTACACCTCCATAGCAATGCTAAAACCAACTTAATCCCATGTCCTCTGGGTCCTTAGACTAGTTAATAATATGGATCCAGAAAAATCCCTGCCAACTGAATTGATGCCCAGAAGAGACCCAGTCGTACAGTTATAGGAATAGGATATAGAGTGGCAGGATTTGTAGAGGAAAAGAGAAGAAGCAAACCAGAAACAAAAGAAAACACTAAGTAATTACCATCTCCACCTTTATCACTATTAACATTCATTAAGTACTCCTCATGTGACATAATTATTTGTATGCATCATGTTCCTATTTCAGAAGAGGGGAACTGAAATCACATACTATTATCTTTTACTAGATTTCACAAAAAGGATGGTACCTGCCAATAAACCATCACATTTCTCTCTTTTGCTAATGAAAATTCATATATCTCTCCATCCATAAAAAGCTTTAAACATCAGCTTTCAGCACAGTGGTAAGTGCACGTTTCATACATTCATCATTTAATCTTTAGGATAATCCTATGAGTTTGGCATTATTATTATGATCACTTTATGGATTACAAAACCAAGACTAAACAGTTCAAAACACCTGACCCAAGTATACAGCTATTAAGCCACAAAGCTAAACCTGGTGACTAGGAATGTTTAACCCCAAATTCTGTGTTCTTATCTACTAACCTGTACTGCCACGCAATGGTGAAAATGCCTGGTCCTTGCCCTCACAGAGCTCACAGTTTAGCGGGAACCAGAAGCATACCCATAAAATTTAACAAAACAGGATTGCTATTATAATGCAAGTTGTGACAAGATGCAGTATGGTACATATATCCTAAACTAACAGGATACTTCCTAAAGCTATAGTATTTAGGAGGCTTAACTGTATTGCTCCTGTACATTAAAAAAGTAACAAATTGAGTCGCAGAAGCTTAAGATGAGACAATGATGTGGCTTTCTTCTAAATGCTTCTTTAAAACAATTTTTAATGTTAAAATTACTTGTCATAAGACAATTCAAAAGCATCTAAATGTAAGGAAAAAAGACTTTTTGCAAAGAGCAATATTAGCACTAATGAAAGAGTTCTCCAGGAATACAAAGAAAAAGGGGTTAAGACTACACACACACACACACACACACACAATCATTTATTATATATATAATTTCTTTTCCAAAAGCAATCTTAAATACTACTACCTATGGTATTTATACAGATTTGAGCATTATGAAGCAAACAGTGTAACAGGTTACTATTATCCACGCCCATTTTTCTCTCTCCTATAAAATTGTTTCTGTAGTATGTTGCAAGAAAATGAGGAAGCAAAATGATTCACCTGAAGAGTAAACCTAAATTTCTAATACACAAACTCTCATAGCTAAACCTCCTCTCTGGGTAAACGAACTAATTCATTTAATTTAGTCACCACAAAATACAAACACTACACTTGTTTTTCATTTCCAAGATTAAATTTTATGAATTTATTACACCAAAATAATAAAAGAAGGAGCCTTAAAAATTACTGGGTCAATGTTTTTAATTGTTTAATAGTACTGACTATCTCAAAATATGTTTCCTTTTTAAAATTGACTCATGGCTTTAAACTTGTTAATGTATTGTTGTAAGTGCTTCCTACACAACCCAATTTTTTTCTCTAAACGGAACACTGAAAATTGCCTCAGATGGGTGATAATGAAAAAGCAACACCATTTATTAATTTTGTATAAGTTATCCTCCACCCTTGAGATTCCTTGGAGGGGAAGAGCATGTCTGAATTTCACCATACAATGCCACAGGCAGAAAGTGTGAGAAGCTAAACAAATGCATCCTGGAGGGAGAGAAAATACGCCTGCAGCAGCAAATGACCTACTATATACCTCTTTATACAGGCTTTGATGTTATAATCTGTTAATTTCCAGGAAAAAAAAGACAATTACCAATAGTTTAAGTTTGTTCTGATAGAAGTATTTAATTTCTTTAAGTTTCTGATCATAAACAACACACACTGTTCAAAAGGGCAGTACATTTTCAAACCCTTATAATACTAAGTAAATGTGCATCGAAAGCTCAATAAAAAGACATTTTCTTACTATCAGAAAATGCAAACTAAGAAGTACATTAAACTTTCTTTAAGAAAGTTTAAAAATGTTCTCAGCATGTGTTTCTCCGGATAAATGTGCTCTTAAATATTTTCAAGACTAATTCATTGTAAGAAAAGATAATTTTATTCAAATATGCAGCTTGTGGTATGAATAAGCAAGTACTCATTTCCCAACAGAACTGACAAGTCTTTCAAATAATAGGGTTTTTTTTAAAAAAAAAAGAAAATCAACACTACTGGGTTAGCAATTTGGAAGGTTAACATACACAGATATTTGTACGTATGTAGGATATGTGTTTGTGTATATGGTGTAATCATGAATATGTTTCAAAAGATATCTTTTTTTAATTATAAAGCAATAAATTGATTCTTATCAAAGTGAGTTATTACTTAACATCCTATGTTCAAGCTGTACCATAAGAGAAATACATAAATGCATACACATATAACTTAATATCTTAAATTGTATTCTTTACTTTTAACTGTTTCCAATATCTACATGTAATCATAAGGATAATTTAATAGAATTTTTTTAAATAGGCATAAAGATAACAATGTAATAGAGTTATTTTAAAAGCTTCAGTCACACTATGAAACATGGGTAAACTGTGAAAATCCTAACAAAAGCAATTGTCTTCATTATCAAGAGGAGAAGCAAAGTTGAATTGCTTACTTAACAGTATTTTCCCTAATTTGTAAAATAAGTTTCTTTTGGAGACACACTTACACTATTTTTTATCACTGTGTTACTGCAGAAATAAAAGGCCAAAGGAGAGCTTCTTACAAATATTAATTTTCTCCAGTAATGTTAAGAGAATATTTCATTCTGTAGTTTTGATTTATAAAATAATAAATTGTGAAGTAACATTTTCATTCAGAATTTAAATTATAGCATGTATGTTCATCATAAATTAAACTCTAGGTAACAAAACACATAATAGTTTGCTGTCCTGTGCCATTTCTACATTGCCTTTCTAACTAAATTGGCTTAAATCTTATGATCTTATAAGGTCAAATCTGAATGACCCTGAAATTATATCAGTTTTTTTAAATTGAAGAATGTATACCTAACACAATACTACTTATGTGTTTTTTATTAACACAATACTGCTTGTACTTTTTATTTTTTATTAATACTACTTGAAGCTTTCTTCCACAGGCTTTAAGCTTCATGAGGCATACTCATCCCTGTATATCAAGTTCATAAACAAGTTATCTCCTTTTCAATAAAGATTATAAAGACAAAGTGATAACATAGATCCTAAGATTGCCAGTATCTGAATGCATACTTAACAGGATGGGGTTACTGATTATATATACATGAGGAGTAAACTGCTAAGAGTTTATTAAGATTTTTTTTTTCTTGGTGAGGACGATTGGCCCTGAGCTAACATCCATACCAATCTTCCTCTATTTTGTATGTGGGATGCCACCACAGCATGGCTTGACAAGCGTTGTGTAGGTGCACACCTGGGATCCAAACCAGCAAACCCTGGGCCACTGAAGTGGAGCATGTGAACTTAACCACTAGGCTACTGGGCCAGCCCAAGAGTTTATTTCAAAATATAAAAGTACATGATTCTAAATATACAAAGTTTTCCAAGGTACTCCACCTAATTCTCACCACAAACACTTCACTACAAATTTTCAGTAGTAATTTGTTTTATGTCCAAGAAAACAAAAGACTACATATTCTATGTAAAATAGAGTTAAAATACTGGCGTGTTACTATTAACTATTAATTCTGTTACTAGAATTACTGTTAAAATCCAGTCAATTTAAGAAAAGTTATATTTCAAATAAAAAATAAGTTATTAATAGATATGTCTTTCATATTAAATTTTCAACTCATAATTAGGCACTAGTTAGAATTCCTAATATCATATATTGAAATAGGCAATTTATTGAGGAATTAATATTTTTAAATATGACTTTTATTTACATCATGTAAACAGTTGAATAAAATCATCACCAAATAACATCAGAAGCATGAAATGCTACCAAACAACTCCCTTGGAAACTAATAATTATTTATCCTTAAATTCCCTTAACATTGTTTTCTTTAAAACATTTTTTAGTGATTAAGTAAACATAATACATTTAAGCTAAAGCTTGGTGACAAACTAAAAGGACAAATGACACTTTCATAAACAAATTACCTACCTTCCAGAATTCACTGTCTCAATTATTTCAAGTAAATTTAACACCTTCCTACTACAAATGGCTGACACACATTGCATTTTAGTTCTCCTCAAATTAAAATAATTCACTGGATAAACTGATTAATACTGGAAGTAATTAAGTTTTTAAAATCATGTTCAAGATAAACAAAAGTATAAAGGCTAAAAACCAAAAGAAACCAAAAGTACAGTGAAAACTGCAAAGCTGCCCTATCTTTAATCTTTTCTTGTTAAACCCGACTACTCAAGAATTGTCAATTAATTATTCCATTTTATTGACAACACTTGTCCCTAGGGAAGTTATTTTAAAAGTTTAACCCTGGAGCAGGTCATGGCTTCTCCAGTCCTTGAAAGTGTCCAGAGCCTCGATCAGAACTGCAAGAGGTGTTACCTTCTACCCAGAGCATCTCATTCTGCACAATCTTACACACGCTCTCACTCCCAAAATAGCCTTGATTCAGTAATTCAAACTGCTTCGGCTGATATTAAAGGCAGGCCCACAGAAAAGGGATCAGCAGTTAAAGCGAAATAAAAAGGGGAGAAAATACAGATGGTGGATATAGTAACACAAAGCTCAAGAGCAAAGCAGATTTGAAAAAGACATCAGAGTGACTCAACAAAGAACAACATGACAGAAATTAAACAAGATTTTTATGTTTGCCTCCTATGCATTTAAACTCATCTTAACCTCCACTGAAATTCTGATCATACACAAACCTCAAGGTTTTTGACATACTTTCAAAACTCATACCATCTCTTCTCTTTCTAAGTCTCCAGAGTCACTTCTTAGCTAGCCAAGGAAAAAACAGAAGAATTCAAATACGCATGTAACCAAGAAATAGACCAAATTGTAACCAAATTATAACCAATATTTTTTCACATAAAAATGGTGCCTGTTTTAAAATCCAGTATTTTCTTTTGCACTTAGTGTAAAGGCCCAGGTCTACTTTAAAAGTTATTTGAAGTCAGGTATAAACATATGCAGAGGAATAGATATTAGGGCATACGAGGCTTTACAATATTTTGGAGGGGATGATGTCAGAATACCAAGGTGGTCTATTCTGTTATAGCTAGCTCTCCACTCGACTACAGAAAGAGCTTAAGAATATGCTTAATTAGTTAATTAGCTCAGTACTCAAGAATAATCCTATGCAAAGAGCTATCACAGAATGTCCTATCCACATCTATCTCAGAAACAGTGACCAAAATTCCAGAAGGTAATTGGATTTTCAAAACTGAAAGTAGTTTTCTTCCCCCAGCTCAGTCCTGACAGGGCCAGAAGGTAATGATATATCTGCCATGATGCAACAAGCAGACCTGTCTTCTGTCAAGAGTTGAAATCATAAAGGAATAAGCTGTCGTTAACAACCTCTCTCCAAACACTTGAGCTGTCATTTCATTGTTTTCTTTTGCTGGCACGGGGGGCTGTGTGGCCTCATATCCCTTGTCAGTTCAGTAATGTGCTAAGCTTTTAACCTTTTCTGGAATTCTTGACTTGAACAATCTTTTATGAAGTCTATAATGTAACAGCTTACATATTCTTTGACTAATTGATAGTTTCTCTCAAAGTTTACTTTTAAAATATGGAAGCAGTGCTCTTGGTTTCAGCCTATAGTTTAGTAGTCTATACTTCAAATACGAAAAAAAAATTACCACTTCTTTTTTTAAAAGTTGGAAATGTCAATTTTAGTGGTCTAAATTCAGCCAATGTTTAAGGGAAAAAATCAGTAATTATTTAAAGAAGTTGCTTGTAGTTTTATAATCAAACATTTAAACTCTGTTAGAAATGGTTAAATATATTACTATAGTACATATCATGAATATATTCTTTAAGAAAATTTTAATCAAAAAAGTAATATCTTTTTAAATTAGAAAAGTAATACCTGCTCAAAGAAAAAAAAAATTGAAAATGAAAAGTAAAAGAAGAAACCTTACGGTTTCTTGCATGAACTTCCAGGAACATCAATGTATATCCATGTAAGTATGTGGATGTATGTGTACACATGCTAAGTGTAATTTTTAACAAATGATCTCATTCTTGCATTTTCATCCAGTAACTCTTAGATATCATGCCATAAGAATGAACACACATACAAACAGCTATAACTTGTTCTTCTTAATAACTACATAGTCTTCCATGATATGAATATACCATCATTAAATCAAAGACTCCCGCTCCACTGGATATTTAGGTGGTTAGAAGTTTTGTGTTTTTACACACTGCTGTGATGAGCATCCTTGTACACATACTTTGTGTAAGTTCCTGCAAATGGAATTTAGGGTCAAAGGTTAATATGCATATCTGATTTGGGGAGATATAACTAAACTGCCATCTAAAAAGATTGATTCAATTTACATCCCCACCAATATCTAAATTTGTTATTAGCATACAATTTATTGCCAATTTTTCTGCCAACCTTATATGTTGAAAGACGGCACCCTGTTTTAATAAGCATTTCTTTAATACCACAAATGCTTTGAATGACTATCAAAAAAAGACCCCATCAAAGCCTATAAGTCATTTGAACAAAAATATATTTAAAAGCTCCAAGCAATTTTCATATTTTTGAGGTCTCTGAAACCTTAAACATGCATCTCCTGCCAAACTATATTCTGCATGCACTACATAAATACTAAATAATTTCTCAAACGCTGCTAGACGGCACTGCTACTTAAAAATAAAAGCTATGCCCTATACTGATGTGGCACTTCTTATTCCTATCTACTAACCACCAATAACCAGCAGAATCCTCTGAAAATTTCTGTGCCACAAACTTTGTCAAATACTTATGTTGAAATAGCAAAATCTTATAGTACTTAGTTGGAAGACTAGGAATTAAAGGCAGAAGAAGGTTTTACCAAAAATTTATTACTCAAATTACTAAAAAAGATCATACCGTATCTTAGACAACCATTTATAATGGCTTCCTGAAAATATTTGGTAAAAAAATCCTAATACTGTAATCAATCAGCTTTATAAATATGCCTGTCGAAAAAGGGAGAAAAACCCAAAACAGATGAAGAAAAGAGGAATCAAAAAGTCAAGAGCCAGAATACAAAAGTTAAGTTATAGATTATCAAAAGGGAAGCAAATGATTTAAAAACTAAAAAGCTCTACATCAACTTTTGAAGTATGCAATTCATATCAGAGTCAAGCAACAATTTACGTATTCTTTGATTTAGTCCCCTTATAATCATAATGATTTCTAAAAGAAAATCCTGAAATATCCTAGTATGATGAATATTGCGAGATAGGATGTCTTTTCCGAGGTTTCAAAGCATTTTGCTATACAGAAAATTATTTTAATGTTATTTGTTTTAAAAAGATATAAGTTGCAAAGTGACTACCTGTCACTGGAACAACCAGATAACAAAGATGTAATTAAAATGCTATACTGAATTCTTTTGATTATCTCTATTCCTTCCACAAATCACACTAAAATATTAGTTTAAAAAAAAGAGGGTAGGTTTTAACCCATCAGGACAAAGCAAATGGGAGGGGAGAGAAGAGGATACAGATGTCAATAAACTTTGGAAAACTGTAAGCTAATGGAACTGGCTTGGTATTACAGAAGAAATTCAAACTTAGGTGCCTTTGGAGAAAAATAATGACTAGAAATGAGCCAACTCACCCACAGAATTTCAGAAAAACTCAGAAACTCGGGTGCCAGTTATCTTGGAAAGTAGGGGTAGGCCTTGAGTCTAAAAACAGGCACTAGTTGTAAGTTCACATAAGGTGCACTTACCCCATCCCCCCAAAAACAAACAAACCCAAAAACAGGTCATAATCTCATATTATGCAGCCAGCCCTGTAACAGATTAGAGGTTTTCCCTTTAAATAAACACATCCAGAGAAAGACTAGAAGGACATCAGACCATGAAAGGGAAAGAGAGAGATACACAGCTCAAATCAGGCGTACTATGGTGAAGTTAACAAAAGGAATAAAACGAGAGCTCCATACTAATATTTGAGAGAAGAACTTAAAAAATTCTATAGAAGGGTTAAAAGATAAAGCATGTAACCTCCCAGAAACTAAAGCAAAAAAGGATGAAAAATAAGATAGAAAGTATAGACAATTAAATAAGACAATTATAGACTCAATCTAGTATTCCAAAACCACTTGATAATAATTCTAGAAAAAGAGATTAAAATTATCAGGAAAGAACAAAAAAATTTCTCAGAATTGAGGACCATGAGTACAGTACAGATTGAAAGGAATCACTAAGTGCCCAAGACAATGAATCAAAAAAACCCACACCAAGGCATAGGAAATTTCTTAAAAGAAGTATGATTCATTTCTTAACACCAGGGAGAAGGAAAAGAAGCTTCCATAGAAGGGAACAAAAGAATTCAGGATCAGAATGGTACTGGACTTTTCAATTAAAACACTGGAAGCTAGAAGACAATGAAACAAAGCCTTTAAATTTCAGAATGAAAATCATTTGCAACTTGGAATTCCACGCCTACTTGAATTATTAAAATAAAGTGAACAAGTAAATTAAAGGCATTTTTCAGAAACATGTTTCCAAAATTTATCTTGCATTCACTCTTGGATGGCTCCCAAAAAATGAAAGCATATATCCAAAACTTTGGGGTCATTAGATCCAGGAAGCAGGAGGTCAAACATAAGACAGAATCTAAGGAGAGTCCCAGGATGAGACAGGTAGGCTTAGAAAGTGACCAGTCAAGACTGGAACAAAAGTCCCCAGGGTTCCCAAAGAGAGTTCTCCAGAAGAAGAACATGAAACTATAAGATTATCCGATAAATCTGGCCAGGTAAAAAATTACTGAGAAGCCAAATAACATACGAATCAGTAATTATTACAAAAAAAATAGAAAAAAAGAAAAATTAGGAAATTACTAATTCCACGAAAACAAACTTGCAGCAAAAATGAAAAACAACAACAGTACCTACTTGGCTCAGCCATAAGCAATATTAAAGTAGTAGTAATACTGTACAGGTTGATTGCTGATTTAACCCAAAAACTGTGAGAATGGGAGATTCTTGACTACCATAACAGACAGTGACTGATAAATCAAGAGATAACACTATAACTAAAAAATATGGATATAGAGAATATAACTAACACCAAAATATACTGAGTGATTATATCTAGAGGACAGAACTAACAGGTAGGGAAGGATTAGGAAAGGATCATCTTATTTTGATATATCCCTTTTGACTTTTAAATGCATGTATCCTCTGATATTCTGCAGTTTTATTCTAGTAAATTTCAAGTGTAGATTTATTTTCGTTTAAGACTCTTGCTAAAGATATGCCATGCTTCTTCAACAATGATTTGTTTTTACTCTCATAAATACTTGACTACTAATGTATTGCTTCCTCTCTCATTCTTTTCTCTTGTTATTCTGAAACATCTGTTAGAGCAGTATTAGGTCTTCTTCTATTCTCCATCTCTATCACATTTTTTTCTCAGGTTTTCTGTGCTATATTTTGTATGCTGTATTCCTCAACTCTAGCTTTGGACTTACTCTCTTCAATTATATCTGATAGTTGCACGACCTGACTCTTTTTTGTGACAAATCATTTCCTCACATATAATTTTTAGTTTTCGACTATAACTTCATCTTCTTTAGGGATTCACCCTGGGTTGTAAAGTTTGCTATTGGCAGTTTTATGCATGTTTCTAGCTGATGCTCCAGGAGTTTCATCAGTGTGGAATCAATTTTTACATGAATTTACATTGCTTGAGATTCCCACACTAAGTAAGCTGTCTAAATTCAAACTGCAAATCCAGATCCACTTTTGGGTCAAGATCTGTGGCTTCTGTTTCCCAAAGGAGGTTGTTTATTTACCCCACCTGGCACATCTGGCAAAGAAATTTCCTCTTTTCACCTCTGGGCCATAAGCTGATTTTTTCCCCCTAAAAATCGAAAAGGCAGAAACTTCCAGGGCCCTAGTCACATCCAGAGGTCTTGGTTTTAGCTCCTGACTCTCAGGCCCAAAGCTGTGATGTAGAGCCTATGTGAGCTGGAGCTTATATCTCAGCAGCTGTCCCCTTTGGGTTGCCACACCCTCCAGGGACTTACCACTGTGGCTTTAAGTTCTTTCTTACAGCCAAGCATTTAAAGATGCTTTTTCTGTCTTTTGAACATAACTAGGTATTTCATATTTTTGTTGTTGCTATCCATTTTATCCATTATTTTTCTGTGTATTTAGTAGGAGAGAGAAGTACATATTAATTAGCTCAGTCCACTATGTTATAGAACCCAAACTGTATAAATTACATTAATAAAAATAGTATTAATTTTTAAAACTTAGACCTAACAGTATGAAAATTATACTCAAAGTAAGGAATTATGGAAATAGTAAATTCTTCTGAATAATCCAGCTATGAGAAATTAGGAAAAATGTAGGCTTAGTGAAGTAATCAGAATTCTCATGAAATTATTAAAATTAAATTTTAAGTCATGTTGGATATGAATCATTAAGTAGCATTTTTTAAAGTATTTAAACTTTTACTTCTCCACTGATTTAATTATAAAACATTTTCTAGAACTTCTTATCTGTCATAATAATATAATTGCCATCAAGTTCTACCTTACCCGTTATACCTAGAGCCTGAAAAGTATAAATAAATCCTCATCCAATCCACAGACTATTACCTACCCAGTCATTCTAGTGGGGTGACCAGATTAGCAGCATAAGCATCGCCTGAGATATTCTCAGAAATGTGAATTCTCAGGCCCCAACCAGACCTTCTGAATCAAAATCTGGGATTGGGACAGGGCGACTGCGTTTCAATAAGCTCACAGGTGATTCTGATGCATGGTAACACTTGACACTATAGACCAGCGGCTCCCAAACTGCTTTCCATAAAACTTTTTTTTTTAAAGATTGGCACTTGAGCTAACATCTGTTGCCAATCTTTTTCTTCTTCTTCTTCTTCTTCTTCTTCTTCTTCTTCTTCTTCTCCCTGAAGCCCCCCAGTACACAGTTGTAAATTCTAATTGTGAGTGCCTCTGGCTGAATTATGTGGGATGCTGCCTCAGCGTGGCCTGATGAGCGGTGCCATGCCCGCGCCTGGGATCCGAACCAGTGAAACCCCGGGCCGCTGAAGCATAGCGTGCGAACTTAACCACTTGGCCAGGCAGCTGGCCCCCATAAAACTTTTTGACAGTACATCTCAAACAGTCAAAGCAGAGAGACCAGTGAGGTGCCTAGGGTGCAAAATTTAAGGAAGCACTCACTCTCAGGGTCCTATAAGCACTGCACAACCCTGAGAGTGATTGACTCCTTAAATTTTGCACCCTGGGGCCGACCCAGTGGCGCAGCGGTTAAGGTCACACATTCCGATTCTCAGCGGTCCGGAGTTCGCCAGTTCAGATCCCAGGTGCAGACATGGCACCCCTTGGCAAAAGCCATGCTGTGGTAGGCGTCCTACGTATAAAGTAGAGGAAGGTGGGCATAGATGTTAGCTCAGGGCCAGTCTTCTTCAGCAAAAAGAGGAGGATTGGCAGTAGTTAGCTCAGGGCTAATCTTTCTCAAAAAAAAAAATTTTGCACCCTTGTTCCACCCCTGCAATTAGTAATTAAATGACTTAAGTGTCACCTACTTTCCTTGCCTCTTTCATAGAAACTGAAATACCTAAAAAGACGCATATGAGAAAAAAATCAAAGAAGACACAAGTATGAGTAACTCTCAAACTGCACAATCAGACACTGAATAATTAGTACTTGGCTATATGATATACTATTTCTTACTCCAAATATTATGCAATGAAGATTGTTACACACTAAAAATATTAGCTATAGCAACCTCAGAAGTACTGTGGGATTTATCTGATATGTACTATTTCTCCAGTATGAAATCTTAATACATTTTTGATAACCAAGTTCTAAAGTATCTAAAATGGAATATCTGTAGTTTTCAAACAGTGATCTATGGAGCTCCGGGGTTCAGGGAAGAAATCTCAGGGGCTGTTGTGGCAGTGGTTCTAATCCTCACCCCAGGTTCAACCAAAGTGGCTCTACAGATTTAAACATAATATTTTTTACCAAAACAGTCCAGTTAGAGGGAGGGTTGTAGTGCTGGAGAAAAGTTTTAACTTTTCAGTGATGAGAATCCAATTTTAGGGCATTTAATCTTATACTAAAAATCTGCAAGGAATATCGCAGAAATATTATTAACAACCCTGAATAGAAATGGTATTGTCTGGCCTGAAAAATAGCAGAATTTACTTCAGTTGTGATATGAAAACTGACAGACCATGAACAAGAGAGTAGTGACTCCCAGCCTTTTTATAAACTATGGAAACCTTTCTTTAAATACAATTTTAGAAAAAAATTCAAAAAAGTAAAAACAAGTAGAGCTAATCTGAGTAAAAAGTAAGGATGAGGGGGCCGGCCCCGTGGCCGAGGGGTTAAGGCCGAGGACTCCACTTCGGTGGCCCAGGGTTTCACTGGTTCAGATCCTGGGTGCCGACCTGGCACCACTCATCAGGCCATGCTGAGGTGGCGTCTCACATGCCACAACTAAAAATATACAACTATGTACCAGGGGGCTTTGGGGATAAGAAGGAAAAATAAAATCTTTAAAAAAAAAAAAAAAGTAAGGATGAGATAGCTTCTTTCTCCCTATTAGTCTTCCTCTGCCTGCTTCCTAAAATAGCAGCCTTTTTCCTAGCTGTCCCTCTCAACATCCATGCACAAACGCAGAGCTGCCCTTGAAGAACTGCCAGAAAAACACTAGGAAAAGGTAAAGCCAAAGTAATAAAATCACTTTATCTGGACTAAAAAGAGAGATCCATCTTTAAATGTTCACCAGGTAGAAAGTTACCACAATAAAGTTCATATTCAGTTTTTATAAAATAAAGAGAATAAAGTATATAAACAAAATTTTCAAAGTACACAACATACTAAATACTAAATACACTAAAGTACTTAGAAATCACCTGCTGTTTTTCAAGGAATCATGAGATGCTACGACAGAGAAAAGCAGAAAAAAGTCAAGGCAATGAAATGCTCTTATCCCCAAAACACTATTCCTACTTATAAGAACAAAACTCCTCACTACTCTAATGTTACTGACAAACTTCCTCCCTTTTGTTTGGGATGTCAACAGACAGTTTGTTCAAAGATGTCTGGCATGGCGTCTCATATACTCTTCCTCCTCAAAAAACTTATATGACAAAATATATTCCAGAATGGGAAAGGCTTAGTTGATCTAGTAGAAGGGACAACATAATTACATAAAATATTTCACCAAATACTATTACAAATATCTGATTTTCTTTACTCAATTATATTTTCAAATATTCGATGAATTGTGATCACATTCCACATATAATGTTCTTAAAATACATCGACAAGATCTGTTCTAATCACAAACCAATGTGTCAGAGAAAGAGTTGATTTCACTATTCATAACTCGAAACATGAAACAGTTTAATATTTTGTGTTACTTCAATCTAAACTTCAATTATTTTAGTTACTTAAATTCTACTAAAAATGCACTACTGAAGCTTGCAACCAATCAAAAGCAATGTCTGTGTTCTTTGCATATCCAGGAAGACTGAAAAAAATACACAATTAACTTAAGAAAGTCTCCTTGTAGCATTTTAAGGCCCTCATAATCTATTACCAAAAATATTCTTTAGGAGCTGGGCTGGGCCTTATTATTATATTTCAGAATTAACAGAGTATGGAACATATTATCTTTGACCTTTGCATTTATCAGTGTATCAAGAATCCCTTTCCAATTTTAATTACAAAAATGTAGTAACGTAGCTCTTATAAAGCTTACATGCACACACATATTACTGAATAACTTTATGTTCTTATATTAAACCTTTTATACAAGATGCCACTTCGCTTTTTTTCTGAAGAAAACCTCTACTCATATGTGAGAGAAACTCACACTTTGCAAAATTTGGCTATTTCTTGCAGAACTTAAGAATGAGACAGTAAAACAAAAGTAGCCAAATATTAAGATGTAACAATGCTAGGTCAGAATAAACAATTTCACTATTAGAGGACAGAAAACCTTGACCACAATTTTAAAATACCAATTTCTAAAAAGTTTGAATTCAAATAAGAATGAAGTAATTCAGTAAACATTGCAATTTACCATTTTGTATGTCTATGTCTTGTGCTTAAGGCATTTTATTTGTGGGCTCTAAAGAGTTCTGTTAAAGAAATAACAAAAAAACTCTGATTTATTCCAACTCTTCTTTTAAAGAAAAAGATTAATTTAAGGTAGTAGATTTCTTTTAGTTTCCAAATTCACTAAATTAGGCAGGCAAAGATTTACAAAATCAGTCAAGGTACTTTTTTCAGAAGTATTTTCAATACTGATAAGTATTTGATAGTCGAAGTGGTATTTTATGTAAAAATAAACAAAAAATTTAGAATAAAAAATATTCACTTCAAAGACATTATCTAAATCTTTGTATACGTATGATACCATTTTTTAAAATTGTAACTGCAAAATAATGCAGAATAATCTTTCATGACAAATAATAACAATTTAAAGATAAGATTATGTTTAGGATATACTTTTGAAGAGACATGATAAAATAATTTATAACATACAATAAAACAGAGCAACAAAATGCCAAAAAAATATAAAGGAAATTGCACTTACATCCATAGCTCTCTTAATAAAAGGTATCTGTGTGCCACTGTCCAGATCTTCATTTATAATAAGCTTTCTAGCCCACTGACCTGCCCTGACAACACCACTACCATGAATTAAAACCATCAGTTTCTGTGGATTTGTCAAAGCATCCTCACTCATAAAGATAAAACTCTTTGGTTCACTCTCAGTGGCATCTACCTGTAATTAAAAAAAATTAAATAATAAATAAATGTTTTCTGATCAGGCATAGACATAAACGAGAAAACAACTAATGGTTACTACAAATTATAGAATGGCTATTACAGAATAATAGAAGTAAAAAAAACTTTAAAATAAAATTAAAATATCCACTAGAGATTAACAATTACATACAAGGTAGATGAGCAAAAAAGACATGATAGTAATTTAAACATAAAAATATGAAAAAAGAATATTGGAAACATATGTCTCCCTACATTATTATTGTATATTTAGTATTATCATTATAAATAAAAATACCTACTTTTGAGTATTTCTGTGGTCTAGATACTATGCTAAACGTTTTAAATATATTATCTCAATCACAATCCCATTAAGGTGGTACTGTTATTATACTCATTCATAGATGAAGAAATTGAGACCTAAAGAGTTTAAATGACTTGCCCAAGGTCACACAGCTATTAAGTCTATATTTCTTAATAGAAGTATACTGCCCTATAATAGAAAACAAAAACCCAATTGGAGAACAAAATTATTGGAAAATCATATGTTATGCAGGAATACTATTAAACTTCGAAAAGATGGGAGAGGGAATGATTTAAAAAATTTAAAAAACTTTTCTATGTAAACGGACTTTGAAATTTCATTCAGAGTGTGAATACACAATTTATATAACAATTATTTTATGAAGGAATACTATCTGTGTATTCCAGTAACCTTATTTTATGTATTAGTTATTTATGGGATAAAAAGTCAATATTTTTATTCATTTTCAATGTACTTAATATTTAGGTTTAAACTAGACGATGTATGATTTGATTTCAAAGACTCAAAAGATTTCCAGGAAGGGATAACTTCCCCACCTTTTATCACATATGCCCTGCACGCATTCAGCGGTATTCCACACCAGCAGTGGCTAGTATCTGGAAATGGAAGGCTTTGTGCAGCCAGGTCACAGCCAGAAACTAAAGTCTTGATGGCTGGTAATATACACATCCTCAAATAGAGAAGGTGAGTCCACCACATGCTGTGTAATGCAATAGCTATTCACTTCATCAACACTATCTATATATATTCATACGATTATCAAAATAAGAAATAGACAAAAAAATTTTAGATACCAAAAAAATGCCCTGGATTCTAAATGTTCCTAGTCACTACTCCCAGGAAGAGAAAAAAATTAAAATTTCTCTACTTCTAAAACAATCAGACTGGTGTCAGTAAATAGATGCTTAGCTATTTTTATTTCAGCGAGAAGAGCATGGCCACAGGGCTTAAGAAAAAGACCCTCTTCTCAGTGAAGCCTTCCCTGAACACCCCATTTAAACATCTCCCCAAGAGTTCCCTAGTCCTTTTCTCGGTTTTATTCTCCTCCACAGCACATACCACAATCTAACACGTTGTATGCTTTATTTCATGTATTTGTTTGTATATCTATTTATTAGCAATCTGCTCCCTCCACTAAAATGTAAACCTGAGGAGGCATGGAGTTTTCTGTTTGTATCCAACTACATTCCCAATGCCTAAAAGAGAGGCTGGCACATTGTAGGCACTTAGTAAATACAGCAATAAACGAACTTTTGGACTAAGGAATCTTATCAAGTATCACCAGCAAATCCCTTTAAAGGTATTTAACTAAATAATGCATCGTTTTAACTGGTTATAATACTTGCCTGGTTCAGAAAGCATATATTGAAGATTAAACCAATGCATGATTACAAAGAATCTTATAAGAGTTACACAGTGCTAACAATTAAAATGACAGAACTGTATCTTATTATTAGTAATTAAGTATGTAGGAAGAGAAGTAAGAAGTGTAACACGATCACATTAGCTTCACTTGCATGCGATATCCGGAGTAAGGAAATTAGGATGATGACGGCAGGCATGACTGAAGTCAAAGAGGAAGAGAAGTGGGTGAGAGACAGGAGAAAACCAAACCTTAGAAGAAAAATTCCCTTTTACCTACAAACATATGAAAACAGAGGAATCACTCTAAGTGGCTTAAAAAGAAAAAGAAAATGGTGATAAGAACAAAGGAAAAAATTAAAAAGCAAAGCTGTCAGTGTACAATAAAAAAGGGGCCACAGAGGTTTCCAGTCATTCATTTACCCAAGAGTATGTCTAAACACACAGAATTAAAAGTGCCTCTTAAAGTCAGTGAGGCCTTAATGGATCCTGGAATAGCTATGGAAATGGACATCTGTTTATCTTAATGAAAAAACCTGGAGTTATAGACTTTCCAGCAGGTGCTGATCACTGCTCCCTTCTTCTATTTAACTAAGTCCCCTTTTACCAAGGAACTGAGTCAATTTTTTAAGCAATGGAATGTTGGGACTTTAAATTCCACAGTAATCACTTTAAAATTCGAAGAGTACTTATTTTCAGAAGACAAAATGTGTTTTTTATATTATAATGCCGTTCAAGCATTTTTAAGGGGCAAATTAAGGTAGCCATGAAAAAATGAATAAAAGTTGTTACTTGAACATCCAGAAAAGCTGACTGTAAAATAGGAGAACATCAGAATATTCAAGCGAAAAAAACAATGAAAATGAACAATGTAATGGTATTAATGATTGAGGTGTAAGAGCTGGTCATTGGCTAATATTCATCTCAATTTAACACAGAACTGACTCTTGCAGTTGGTAACAAAAGTTACTCTTTAAAAAGTCAGTGCTAGTTTTAAATAGTAAATATCTATATAATAAATTTTCCTTCACTAACTTAATGAAGTTTGGAAATGGCTGCTCCAAGGCCATTTATCTTGAAACAATGGTAATTCATTAAGCTCAGCTTTCATTAAAGAATACATGTAAAGGTCATTCCAGTGTGCCACGCCTCACTTTATTGACCAATCACCTTCAAAGACCAATTGGTCAGTGAGACTGCACTAAACAATTTTTAGCAGTTAAAAATTCATTTTGGGGGCTGGCCCTGTGGCTGAGTGATTAAGTTCACGCGCTCCGCTGCAGGCGGCCCAGCGTTTCGTTGGTTCGAATCCTGGGCGCAGACATGGCACTGCACATCAAACCACGCTGAGGCAGCGTCCCACATGCCACAACTAGAAGGACCCACAACGAAGAATATACAACTATGTACTGGGGGGCTTTGGGGAGAAAAAGGAAAAAAAATAAAATCTTTAAAAAAAAAATTCATTTTGGGATACTCATGAATCCCACTAATTTGATGTTCATTTAAACATGATTGAAAAAACTGAATGAAAATTTGTAGTTAAATTATTAAGTTAATTCATGTATTCAATATTCTACACAAGTATGAGATACTACAATTGAGAATATTTTGTACCTATATAAGTGAGGTGGAGAGTAAACATGAGACATGATCATGAGCTTTACCATCAAATCATGGGCTTCTATAAAGTTCTATTATTTAAAAAAACAAAAACAGAAAATGAGTTTTTCTTTCCTTATTAAATAGTTCAACTATAAAACTAAAACTTAGTTCATCATCAGGGAAAAAAAGAACTTGGTGGTATTCCTTTAGAAAAAAGAAGAACTCTGTACAAAAAAACAGAGAAAAACTACTCTTACTGCTAGCTTTTGGGATTTAAGAGAACTCAGGAGAAAATCATTAGTTACAGAAGAAAAATTTCACAGCTATGTAAAACGTGATAATAATTTAAGGAGAGATATTTATTTCCTAAAACAAAAAATTTTTTTGGTTTCTTTTTAGTTTATAAAATTAGGGAATCTTTTCTAATCAAAAAAGGACATGATACTTATTATAGGTCTTATATTATGGAAAGTTTCTCTATGCTTATTAGCTTTATAGTCTAAATTTAAATGAAAGGAAAATAATCAGATCTAGAAAACAAAGTCCTCCGAAACCTAATCTCAGGTTTTCTATAAAGACAATTAATGAAACAATCATATAACATGATCTATAGAGTCAATTATCTTGTGATTTGTTCTTGTAATCCAGGGGGTTGAGTTTAAAGTTTCCATGAAACTAAAAGTATTACAGAGTTAAAGGACTCAGTTATCAATTGTGTTGTAACAATGAATTTACCTAAGGGTCTTTAAATATCATTCTTTGGAAACTTTGAAAGAATTAAAATTAACAAGAAAGGAAGACTGGACAAAAGGAAAAAATTCTACCTTGCCTTTTCAGAAGATCAAATTCAACATATAGTTTTAATAGAGTAAAACAGTAGACCTAAAGTAAAACTAAAGGGGCTGGCCTGGTGGTGCAGCAGTTAAGTGCACACCACTGCTTTGGTGGCCTGGAGTTCGCTGGTTTGGATCCCAGGTGCAGACATGGCACCGCTCGTCAAGCCACGCTGCAGTAGGTGTCCCACATGTAAAGTAGAGGAAGATGGGCACGGATGTTAGCTCAGGGCCAGGCTTCCTCAGCAAAAAGAGAAGGATTGGCAGCAGTTAGCTCAGGGCTAATCTTCCTCAAAAAAACAAAAAACTAAAAAAGAGGTTTGAATCCAAAGAAGACTGGCATATTAACTCTCCAAAAGATACTATAATATTGGTTTTCATGTATTTCTTTTCTTTTCTTTTTTTTGGGGGGGGAGGGTGAGGAAGATTGGCCCTGAGCCAATATCTGTTGCCAATCTTCCTCTTTTTGTTTGAAGAAGATTGGCCCTGAGCTATCATCTGTGCCAATCTTCCTCTATTTCACATTTGGGACACTGCCACAGCATGGCTTGATGAGCAGTGTGTAGGTCCGTGCCCAGGATCCAGACCTGTGAACCCTGGGCCACCAAAGCGGAGTGCATGAACTTAACCACTACACCCTGTTTTCATGTATTTCTAAAGGAAGGAAAATTTCCAAATAAACAGGGGTTGGCCTAGCAATTACATAAAATGATATTTTATTCACCATTACATCACAAGCACTTGGAACAGTGCCTGGCACCTAGAAGACCCTTAAATAAATATTTGTTGAATCAATAAATAAATGAATAAATGATTAACAATGTGACCCAGCACTTGAGCTTATCTATAGAAAATTAAATATAAAATAGATTTCTTTTTTAAAATATTGAACTATGGAATTAATTTGCGAGGATGTGATAGCATTAATAAATCCTCAAAACCTCCAGTTCATAGCAGAATAACATTACCCCCCAAATTTAAAAATCTCACGCAAAATTTCATGTAAATGAAATTACTCATATGCAAAGTTTTATGCCTTAAAATAATTACTTTCATTAAGTCTTTCAGACACTCATATATCATAAAATCAAAGAGTTGTCAGGGACAGCAAAGATCACCTAATCTAGTCCCACCGTCTTTTCACCCATAAGATTACTACTTCTTCATTTGATAGCTTAATATTTCTTCTTTTACATTTAAAAAATTCCTTTTGAGAATTTGAGTCAGAGAACAAATCTTAAACTTTTTCACTCTGAAATGGCAAAATGTGCAAAATTTCAGAAAAGTGTTCTGCCAAAAAAGGAAGGAGCAGTGTTATAAAACAGGAAGCACCAGAAATGGATTTGGGAATGTGCAGAGGAAACAACATAGAAATAAAACATATAATTTCAAAATATCATGAAATGATTAAAGAGATGGTGAATGTCTAGTGCAATAAAAAGTATACTGGTTTACTTCAGATAAGTAAAATAAAGCATACCAATGAAATGAGAAAGGGTAGAGGAAGAAGTAGTCCTTTTAATCGTATCATCATTTTCAAAAAAGATTGGAAATCAGAATTTCTTTCATTTACACTAAAAGAGTATTACCTTTTAGGAACTATTGTGCACAATGAGATGAGGTATACTGACAGGCACTTAATATTATCTTATATCAACACATTAGGACCTTAACATTTAAACTTATCACAGTTAAGTTAAAAATTTTTCTTCTGAATTGAAAACTATTTCATTTGGAAGTATAAATAAACATTTTTTAAAATTGGACTTACTGGAATAAAGATTTTTTTCAAATTACAGTCTTTTTCCAGGAGATCATATACATACTTCGTGATGATCTAGGTAAAAAGAAATAAAACATTAAGATGCAATGTTGCCCATTATCAAAATTCACATAAACTATTATGTTATTGTTCTCAATGAGTACCTCTCTATCTTGGAATGTTTTAATACTAAATTAAGAGACTCTCTGCTGATTATCTGTAATGGTTCACTTCCTGCTACTGTGTGAATAACTATGGACATTAAGTAATACTAAGGATTAGGGCCAGTTGTAAACTCACAAAAATATACAAAGACTTTGTTTTTCAAAGCAATATTCCAAAAGCAGATTTTCTTTCTTCAGCGTGTCTAGAATCTGTTTCCCTATAAGTATTATATCTAATATAGTCCTCTCGCGACTCTGAATCCTAACACCTCTTTGGTATCCACTGAATCAAACAGGGAAAGGTCAGAGGTATTCTAAACAGAAAAGGAAAACTGATCCAGTAAAGTCAGGCACCAGTTAGTATTACTGTTTGTGGTAGGGAGAAACATGGCTCTCCAAAGAGGTCCACATCCTAACTCCTGGAACCTGTAATATGTCTCGTCACATGGTAAAAAGGACTTTGTGGGTATGATTACAGTTAAGAACACAAGATAGGGAGATTATCCTGGATTATCTGAGTGGGTCCAATCTAATCATATAAACCCTTAAAAGTGGACAACTACAGACAAACAGTGTCTCAGAAAGATGCAGAGTGAGAAGCTCTCAAGTGGCCATTGCTGGGTTTGAAGACGGAGGAAGAGGCCATAAGCCAAGAAGTGTGGTGCCTCTACTAGGTGGGACAACGCTCAGTTTACAGCCAGTAAGAAACAAGACCTCAGTCTTACACTTGCAAGGAATTGAATTCTGCCAACAACTTAAATAAGCGGTAAACAGATTCTCCCCCTAGAGATGCCAGAAAGGAACACAGCCTGTCTGCACCTTGATTTTAGTCTAGTGACACTCATACTGGACTTTCGACCTACAGGATTGTAAGATACTTGTGTTGCTTTAATCTACTAAATTTTTGGTAATTTGTCACAGCAGCAATAGAAAACTAATACACTATTTTTATTAAGGAAGGAAAAGAGAGGGAAGAAAGAGATGTCTGGAGTAAAGGCAATGATTTAATAGGCTTTAATGGTCATTTTAAGGAGTGTTTCTCCCTCCAAAAATGTCTTTAATCATCTGTGCACAATATCTCAGAGAATAATTTTAGCAGTACATAATTAAAAGTTAAATTTTATGAAACAAAATCAGAAGATGATTTTTTTAGAAAATTAAGATGTCAATTGCTTTGTTGCTGTATTCTGTAATCTAAAATAGATTCTCTATGCTGCTTTCTTTAAGGAGTCCAAAATTCTTTCGTCTATGTATACGTATTCATTCATTTTAGAAACAGTATATTAGACGTATGCTAGAACAGCTTTATCTTGGCTGGTAATGGTAATTTCAAAGGCTACGACACTACAACTAGGCAATAATCTGCTAGTTAGTAATGGGAGCAGTATTGCTGAATTATGTAGTAGTTACGATTATGTTCATTATACCTTCGCCAGACCTTGTAGACCTGAAAGGGTAAAATAAAAATACGTAGGATGAAGACTAAAAATATGTATAAAGTTATATAATGGGATGCCACTTCAAGAGAAATGGTTTGACTAAATGAAATTCGCTAAAATACATGGCTTTTCATTTCTGAAAACTTATCTATGAAATCATAAAATCTATTTACATTTAAAGCAACAATAGAACCAAACTTAACTCAAACCCAAATGAATTCTACCAATATGTAAAATAACTTGAGACATAATTTGAGAATTAAAAAACTAAACTATTTTGGCAGTTCCTACCTTACATCAACACGAAATAGAATATTAGAGTTAATTATCAATTTTTACACTACAAGATAGTACAAAACAATTCAAAAATTGCTCACCTTTGGCTTTGAAAAACAATATAAGGCAACTGTCTGTTTTGGACTTCACAATATATCAAACCAAACAATAAAACCATACATCGAGTAGAGTTGGAGAAAGACTGCCTAACTTGCCCCATTTGCCTCGTTCTCCAATTCCTGACTTGAAGGAAAAGCAACCACAGACTAAACCATCTACCTTATAGGCAGTTCTCTCTGCCTGGAAAGTTCTCCTCAGCCCTAGTCATCCTCCAAGAGGCAGATCATATGTCCACTGCTGCAGTAAATTCAATAAATTTTTCTGCTTCATTCCAATCCTCCAAAGTAAGACATAGTGTCCCACCTCTAAGCTTCTCTGGACATGACTGAATATCATCATCTAAGAAATGACTTTGATACCATGCAACTGTGTGTTACCTGACTAGCTTTAGAACACTACGATTTGGGTATCCTACCTTTACTCTTCTTTGCACCCACAGAGGATAGTGCCTAGCACATTGAAGGTACTTCAAAATGATACACAAACTGTGTGCTCCTCACTGTTCATCGTTTCTAATCTTTTGAGGTAGATAAGTGCTCAGAGTTTTAAAAACCTTTCCTAATTGCTGAATTGAGGCTTAGAAAGACAGCATCAGGGATTTATTGCCTTCCAGCTTGCATGGGATTGCAGTCCGCATTTAGAAGAATCAATAAATGAAAAGATAATTTCAAAAAGGAGATGGAAAAAGTCTCTCAGCCCAAAAGTAATCTATGTTCAAATATTCACTGGAAACATTGTTTCCAGTGAAGTTCATACATGAAAAAGAAAAGACTTAAGAGACTAACCATGCTCTAAAGTGAAATCTTCATTCTAATTAGAAACATAAGAACCTTCTGGTTTCTGGTCTGAAATATAAAGAGCTTGGAAACAGTCACCCCCATCCTCACATAAACACACACAAAGTTGACCAAACTGAAAATCAACAACTCTTCTTAAATTCTTCAGAGAATTGAGGTCATAGAGAAAACTGCTATCCTGAAAAGTGGAGAGAATTAGGGCTTATAGGGAGCGAAAGCCCAGGTGCAGAGTGTTGGCTAAAGCCAGTACTGAGGTAGGAACACTTTCAACTGTAATTGATTAATTTCTGAAGGCTCAGTATGGACTAGCTTAAGAATTAAAAATTAGGAGGTGGCACAGCCTGAAAGAGGATCCCCCCAAATTATGTGAGTTTTACCTCCAAAAGCCTCACTAGGTTCTCACCATGAAAACCTGAGAAAAATCTCCACCTGCTTCTAACAGAGGAAGGGGAAAGATAACCATTTTGAAATACTACAGAACTCTCTTCTCCTTAATAAAGCGTGCCAGCAAGGGAAACTATGTTACTGGATCCTAAACGACACAGTGGAAGAAAAATGCTTAACTCAGGCTCACTTAAAGACTGAGACTCAATCATGGACTATAGATTGTTTCCTCCCCACCTCCCACCCCTACCCACGTTACTACCACATTAACAGGGCTCCTATAAAATAATAAGCAATACAGCCAAAAGAACTGCAAGACTCACACTATCTTTAAGGTCTCTAGGAAAACTCAAAGGAAAGACGGGAGATAAAAACAAGGACACTAGAAGAAATTTTAGCCTTGGACACCACAGCTACGGCAAATAGTAAACAAAGCCTCACTCCTAGCCAGATAAACATGAAACCTCATACTAAAGACCCATCTACCAAAGTTCATTTTACCCAATACACCACGTCTGCCTTTCAACAAAAAATTATCAGGCCCACTAAAAGGCAAAAAGAAAGAGTCTGAAGACAGCAATCAAGCATCAGAATCAGCCTCAGATATTGCAGAGAATTGAGAATCATCAGATTTGGAATTTAAAACAACTATGGTTAATATGCTAAAGGATTTATCTGAAAAAGTTGACAACATACAAGAAAAGACAGGTAATGTAAGCAGAGAGATGGGAACTCTAGGAAAGAATCAAAACAAAATGCTAGATCAAAAACACTAACAAAAATGAAGAACGCCTTTGATGGGCTCATCAGTAGACTGGACAATGCCAAGAAAGAATCAAAGAGTTTCAAGATATGTGAATAGACACTTCCAAAACTGAAATGCAAAGAGGGAAAAAAAGATAAGAGAATGCAGCAGAATATCTGAGAATTATGGGACAATTACAAAAGGTTTAACATACACATAACGGGAATTACCATGAGAAGAAAGAGAAAGGAACAGAGGAATTATTTGAAGTAATAACAGCTGAGAATTTTCCAAAGTTAATGACAGACACAAAACCACAGATCCAGGTGGTACAGAGAATTCCAAACAGGACAAATACCAAAAGCTCCACCTAGACATATCATATTAAAACTACACAAAACCACAGACAAAGAGAAAATATGGAAAAAAGCTGGCATGGGAGGATTTGGGGAGATGAGGTGGTGGGGGGGGGTGGGTGGAACTTTAACTACAGAGGGAAAAGGATAAGAATTATATCAGACTTCTCTTAGAAATCATGCAAGCAACAAGAGGGTGGCCTATAATATTCAGAGTGTTGAAAGAAAAAAATACATCAATCTATAATTTTATATCCAGTGTAATTATCCTTCAAAAGTGAAAGATAAATAAAGAATTTCTCAGACAAACAAAAACTGAATTTTTCATGAGTAGATCTGCCTTGCAAGAAATGTTAAAAGGAATTATTCAGAGAGAAGGAAAATTATATACGTCAGAAATTTGGATGTACCTAAAGAAAGTGTTAGAAAAGGAATAAATGAAAGTAAAATAAAATTTTTTATTTTTCTTATTCCTAATTGATCTAACAGATAACAGTTTGTTCAAAATAATAGCAACAATGTATTTGGTGATTATGGCTTATAGAAAAGTAAAATGAATGACAGCAAGGTTATAAGTCATGGAGGGGAAGAACTGAGAATACTCTGTTATAAGGTACTCGCACTACCTGTGAGGCAGTATAGTGTTATCTGAAAGAAAAAAATTACTATACCTGAAAATTTTCCTGGATTTCTTTTGATTCCTTTCTTGTAGCCATATAGATAAAATTAAACGAATGCACAATGGAGGAGAAAGGAAAGTAATTTTGAGATTATATATTCATGAAATAGATCCCTTGGCTACCAATAGAATAATGCCCTCTAAGGAGACTTTTCTCTAGCTCAAGCTTTCTCCATCCAGGAATTAAAGGAAATTTTAACAAAGAGAACAAGGGTGATCAAAGAAATATGCTAGAGGAAAAAGGAAAATGAAGTCAGATAAAAAACCAATTCTCAATGGAGTACCTCCAATAAATTTACTCTTGACATTTATTGAGCACTTGCTGTGCACTTATTTCATACTTCATTCATTTCAGTATTACTTTTGATCCTTAATTAAATAAGAAGCCAACACTGATACCCTTTACCCCTGCAAAAGCACTGAAATTATTCTAGCAGATTATAATTTAACGAGGAGGGTAGTGAAACCAAGAAGCCTCCCAGATGGTACTTCAGACCCTTTGAGACTGATTTTGAGACATAAAATGGAATATACAACAAGAAATATGGCTGAAAAGATGGAAGAGAATACAAATATTTTAAATAAAAATATAAAGATCACTTTACTATTAGATTGTCAAGCTTCTTTCTTACTCTGAAGAAAATCCTCTCATTAGTAACAAACTAAATTTGGCCAGATTTACTCACAGTAATAACAATTTTTATTTCACAACTTTATTAATGATGTAAGATAAATATTTCTATATTGGGCCCATTAGGAGATTAAGAGCTTCAGCCCAAGACACAAAACACCAAAATCCATAAATCTTCAATTACATCCATCCGTAGAGAGGACAACTAAATGCTAAGAGTATCCTGATTTGGGGTGTAAGGGTGGATAAACTGAACCAAAAGAAAAACTCTGAAAGATTTAACTATATCTATGAAATTCTATGCCTCTTATAATCAAAGAAAATCTCAGAAAACAGATTCAACAGACTACCTACCTGAATTAGTAAAATATGAAGTATAATATATTTAAAAAGGAACAACTTTTAAAGGGCCTTAGGCTAAACAATTGTTACATAGTAGAAATCTAGTTCTAATTGATGGAATAAAATTAAATGATTTGTATTTAGTACAGTGAAGTGACAGTTTTTCTCAGTTCTCCTCTGCTTAAAATAATTATGTATATGATGTTTGTATTAAACAGATACTCATAGAACAGTTGCAAACAGTTTAGTTTTACCTAGGCAAATCCTTTCAACATTATTCATTTGCTTACAAAGCTCTGAATTCACAGATAAGCCAAGAGGAGTCAGTATGGGCAGTCTGACTTACAAATGTATCACAAATGTAAACGTAGTTTGATTATTATGAGCTTTTACTATATTGGAAGTTTAATAATATTCTGGAGACAGACTTTTGTTTTTATCGTCTCTATTAAGACGATATCTATTCTCTGTTACTCAGTTCTACTTTGCTTATTGATAAAAATAGCATTTAAAAAACTCCATGACTTTTAAGAAACCAGTCTTACTCATTTCATCTCTAAACAGACAAAGTGCAGTTGGTAGGAGATTTTAGCTCTGAGCAATGACTTGATTTAGAACATGTTTATCCCCAGAGCAGTACGTCACGAACATTCACACAGTGTAATTTTTACCTTCAGGGCTGAGCAGTTTATGGTTCAACAGAATCAGATTTAGTATTATACCAGCAGGACAATGTAGTATTTCTACAAGTATTAAAACTTAATAAGTAGATGAGATTTATATATTAAATTTAACATTATAGATTATTGTTTCATTTTTAAACAAAATGAGGAAATTTATAATTATTATAGCTTAATTTTTATATATATAATTTTATAGTGTTCTAATCTTTGTTATATGTTATTTTTCTTTTTGTATGTTTTTAACCATTTAAAATGATACTTATTTTAAGGTCTCTAAATATTATTTCTATTAGCTAAGGTTCTCATACCTCTGGCTCTTCAATTATGCCCCTCCTAAAGAAAATCAGCTTAAAGCACACCATCTTCATAAAGTCTCTCCCTAAAATATGTGCTTTTCTCTGATTTACTCTGACAACAGGTCAATTCCACAAGTAATTGTTCACCGGTGTTTACTCTTCTGCTTATGACATCTCTTCTAGTCTTATTTCCTCTACTTCACGTGAGCTCCTTCAGAATAAAGACTACAGTTTGCACTTGACTGTACTTCAAACAAAAGCAAGTGGAATAAGGTGCTCAACAAATTTTTGTTGGCCAAAACTTTTTCTAATTTTTCAGTGATTTCCCAATAAAAATTTCCCAATAAAAGTAACCAGAGCTCATTGGAGAAAGGGCTGACTCAGGGGCTTGGGTTTTATATGACATTCTTCATCAGAAGGAACCAAGGATCCTAGGAGAAAAGGCTGATTCAGAGCCTAGAGCACAGAAAACACAAGATAAGTCTGAAAAAAATTTTTTTGCACCAGAAACTAAAGAAAATACAGAAAGGGTAATGGATAAATGTTAAAAGAACACAAAAACCTACTTGATGAGAATCCCTCTGGCTAAATCTGGGATAATTTAGGCATCAAAATAGTGACAGCAACGGATTACATAGCACATCAAATAAAATAAGAAGCCATGAGTCCATAATGATAAAAATAAACAAATGAATAAAGTAAAAAAGAAAGAGGAAAGAAAGCTCTTTTTTACAGTCGAATGCCAACTAACACCTAAAGAAGAAATGACGGAGTTAGAAAATCATCAGTGGATGCTAAAATTAATAGGTGGAAGTTTCATGAAGAACACAGCCTCAAGTATCTTCCCCCAAATCACTTATTAATTACAAAGAGAAAAATAATAGTAACTTTATGATATAATCTGGCAGACATCACCAATATTGAGACAAACCAAAACATGTATTCTTGATAATGTGCATTGAGGACAAAAGATCATATCTAAGGTACCTCTGCCAAAAACGCATGACTGAATCTAATCATGAGAATACAAATGACATACTCAAATTGAAGGCCTTTCTATAAATGTCTTGTACTCCTCAAAAATGTGAATGTCAAGAAAGATAAAGAAAGGCTAACGAATGGTTCCAGACTAAAGGAGAACAGAGACACGACAACTAAAAGCAATGTGTGAACCTGGATTTGATCTTGCACTTGAAGAATATCAGCTATTAAGTACATCATGCAACAGTCAGCAAAATTTAAACATGGCTTGTAGATTGATACAATATAAAATTTCCTGAATCTGATCATTGTACTGTATTTATGAAAAGAAAGTTCTTTCTCTTAGGAAATAGACACACATGTATTAGTGGTAAAAGGGCATAATGTTTCCAACTTACTCTCAAATGGTTCAGAAAAAATTATATAAGTAGTATATAATTTATGTGGATACTTTTAATCACGCAACTTTTTTTGTAAGTGTGAAATTATATCAAAACAAAACATTATTTTAAAATTTACCACATTGTTCATATTCCTAATTCAGGTGCTAGTGACACTGCATCTATTTCTACAAGTGTTTCAAAGGAAATACGGCAGATGACAAATAGAGTAACAACAATTTACTTTCATGGAAACATTTTAATTTCTTGAAATGTTACAACAAAACCACAACTATACTTGGGGATAATTTTCACCATTATTGCTTGTCAACATCAAGGACGCACTAGAGTAAGCCCTACAGCTTGCTATGTTTGTGCCTATGTTCACGCCCCACCTAAAATTCTCCTACCTTTCCCCATTTTTCTCCAATTTCCCAAAAACTCAATTCAAATGCTCCCTCCTACTTGAAGTTTTCACTGATTCTACCAATGACTGTGCCTTTCTTATGACATTTAGCACTCCATCATGATTATCTACATTCTCCTTTGCCCAGTGAAGTGGGCACCTTACAAACAAGAATTATATCCTACCTTATTGTAGTATAAAGCACACTGTAGATACACAATACATGAACAATGATTGAATGAAAAATAATTGGTAGTGCTTGCCAACACACAGCATTTCACTTTATAAAGAACAGTACATAATACATTTAAAAGAAAAACAATATTTTAAAAATTAATTTCCATATTGGAAATAAATTCACAAGATTTAAAAATGAAGACAATATAACACAATATACATCGAGAAGTCTCACTCCCACCCTGTCCTCCTCCATTGTGTTCCCCCTTACTCTGCTCCCCATAAGTAATTTTACTATTTAGTTTCTTAAGCATCCTTCCAGTGTTTCTAAGTGCCAATATAAGCAAATAAAAATGTATTATTTCCCTCTCTTTCTTAAAAAAGACAGTATACTATACACAGTGTGTTGTACAATATATTCTTATTATCTTCTCTTTCTTATTGCAGACTAAGTAAACTGTTACTTCATCATCTAAAAATTTATCCTGGTGATCTACCCTCTCAGTAACAGAGACCTTCTTTATTCTTTTTTACTAGCCATAATATTCCATTGTATAGATGTACCATAGTTTAATCAATCAGTTTTTTTAAATATTTAATGTTTCTCAAAAATATTCACTAAGAAAAACATATATAACCAATCAGCATTGTTTATTAAATCCTATGCAAATTAAATGTACACACAACTATTACCTTAGGACTTAGAATCATTTAAAATAAAGATCCACTCCTATTTAAAAGAAAGAACAACACCTTTCCCTTTTAATGTACTATTTCTCCAAACTCAGCAATCTATCCTAGCTCCCTCCTAGGAAGGGATGGAGGGAGGGAGAACAGGAGAGAAGGAGGAAGAGATGGAGGAGGGAGGGAAAGAGGGAAAGAAGAAGGAAGAAAAAAACACAAAATTGCTTAATAATTAAAGTTTCATATTATTCAATAACGTCAGTTTGGCTAAACCTAAAAGGGCTCCTCTGGCATCTTTACATTAAAGAGACCATGATATGAATGGCAATGAGTTGTCTAATGAGACTAAAGCACATTTACCCTGGGTGCATATCCTCTTAAGTCAGAACTACATCTTAAATTTCACTAAAATTATCTCCATCTCGTCCCTATTTTTCCCCTTAAAACCTTTTATACTTCATTCTCGGTGGGTACATTCTAAACTTTTAAAAAGTCTTTTGAAGTAACTGCTTTTTCAGCATATCTGTGAAATAAAATTCATTCCTGCAACTCTCCGTTAGCATTCCCTGGAGGGCTAGTCTACATCCGCAGCTGTCCTTCATCTAGATCAGCTTCAGATCACTGCTCTCACATTTTACCTGCTCTAAAGAAAAGTCCTCCTTATTCTAAGCCACCCTTTCTTCCCAATAACTAGATTCTTAAATAGCTTACAAGAGCAACAGACTTGTAAATGTATCCAACTAACTACTGATAACTAACTCCTCGTAGCGATTTCACAGGCACCTCAAACTCACTACATTCAAACTGAATTCATCTATACATGACCAAACCTATTCCTCCTCAGCGTGTTCATCAACTCCATAAACAGCACTATCATCCACCTAACTACTCAAGCCAAAGCCTAGATGTTTTGACTTCTTCTCCTTCATCTTCCCTTTACAATCAAGTCCCTCAAGATAATATGGGAAGATCTCCATATTTCCCTATCTCTACTATGGCTATTCTAGTCCATTCTGGTCTATCAACAGGTTATTATCTTTTCCTTGGATTGCTTCTGTAGCCTCCTTCTGCTATATCTAATGTAACAGACCTTCCTTCAGACCATATCTCCTGTTAGCTGACATATTACTCCTTTAAAAATGCAAAGCTATTAGCCTCCCAGGCTATAAGGATAAGGCCCCAATCCTTAAACCTAGCAAGGCCCTCCCAGATCTGACCCCTGCCTACTTTTTCAGTTTCATCCTACACTACTCTTTCCTCATTGTCTCTATTGTGTAGCCACACAGACTTTGAAATTCTCAGTTGTAACATGATCTTTTTCACCTCAGAGCTTTTGCATACGATGTTGCTTTACTTGGAGTGCTCATCCCATTCTTTGCTTATTCAGCTTGTCTTCCTTGCTTGGCCGCCTATCCTCAAGACACAGCTAAGAATCTTGCATTTCTCCTTCAAAAAACTTGGATTATTAATAATGTCTTTTCCAAGATATGTCTCTGTCACAAGACTTTAAGCTTTTGGAAAAGGAGCAACTATATACATTTGTCCTGGGCTGAACGTCTAAGGCCCAGGTCATGTAATGGCAATCAAACATTTTTTGAATAAACAATAATAACAATAGCAAACATACGCATAGCACTCACACTGACATAAGTTCCTTTAATAAATCTCCATTCCTTTAATCTTCACAAAAACCCTATAAAGTAAAGGAGGAAACCAAAGCATTTGAAAGGTTAGATAATCTTACACAACTAATTAAGTCATAGAGTCTGGATCCAAACCTAGGCAATCTGCCTGCTCTAGAGTCTAGAATCTATTTTCTGAACTTAGATGATACATTGCATATCCTATGTTATGAAGTCAACAAATAAAGATGCTAAGGGAGAGTGGGATGTCAAACAAATTAAAGGATTATTAGTAACCTAATACCAGCAGGAAAGAACAAAAACAAAAGAGGATGTTTAAGGAAGGTAAAGTAAAAAGAGAGTAATTTTAATTGCCTAAACTAGGTATTCTTAAATTAAGAAGGCCCTCTTGGCTGTCTGATGAAGTCGATGGACTCTTGTCAGAATAATGTTTTTTAAAGAATATTAATAATATATATAGGATTACAAAGGAAATCAACTATATTGAAATAAAGTTGTCCAAAATTTTTAAAATACCAAATTTGTGACGTATTTCAATGTACGTCCTTCCTTATTAATGTAATGCATTCTATTATTTATTTATTTATTTTAAAGATTGGCACATGAGCTATCAACTGTTGCCAATCTTTTTTTTTTTTCTGCTTTTTTACTCCCCAGATCTCCCCAGTATATAGTTGTATATTTTAGTTGTGGGTCCTTCTAGTTGTGGCATGTGGGACGCCACCTCACCGCGGCCTGATGAGCAGTGCCATGTCTGCGCCCATGGAGCACGCCAACTTGACCACTCAGCCACAGGGCCGGCCCCCTGCATTTTAGATATACCTAGAACTATAATATAAAAATATAAGTAATTTCTATCTGTGACAAAGTCACAAAACTGCTAATACTACTATTTTTTATGCCTATGTTTATAATTAAAAGAAATTTAGGTTAGAGATGAGTAAAAATACAGATGTAATTTGCTTCCCATTGAGGCACTGAGGTTCACAGACCCCGCCCCTAAATCCCATCCCCTGGGGTTAAGAACATCTGGCCTAAACAGCACCACCTGAGCCTACAGAGTCTTTGCAAAGGATGCCTTACCCTGGCCCAAAACAGAAAAATGGTCGGCCCAGCATCTTTTCTGAGATATACACTATAAAAATCGCTACTCTAGATTCGTTTCCAGGCTATATAAGTTTATATGATTTTAGTTTTAACACTGGGTATATTCAGACGGTTTGGCATGAAACATTAGACCCCAATTTTTCCTGTTTCCCTTAATAACATCAATATCTATGTTTCAAAAACAAGAAGAATGAAGATTCCATGCTTCCTGAACTCAGGCACTCAGGACAACATCATCACCATGTCAGGCATCTAGGTCAAGAATCCCACTAACTTTTCATGATCTTTTCCTTCTTGCTTCTCACTCTGGTAAGGCAGACATTTATAAAAATGATCTCAAAGGCAAACAGACATATTTGAATGACTTCATGCTGATTTTTATTAACATACTCAAGGAAACACAACATAGTTCACACATCTCAGGTAGAACAATACATGAAAATAAGAGGTTTACTAATAGATATCAGTAAGCCAGAAAAAGAAACAAATTATAAGTCAGATATTGTTTATGCAAATAATAAATTTCATATAAATTATTTACTCTACCTAAGGAAAAGCACTCATGCGGAAAAGACCACACTGTGGTTAAGGAAAAAAAGTCAGGCAGGGGCCAGCCCGGTGGCACAGCAGTTAAGTTTACACATTCTACTTCAGCAGCCTGACGTTTGCCAGTTCGGATCCCAGGTTTGGACCTAGCACTGCTTGTCAAGTCATGCTGTGGCGTCCCATACATAAAGTAGAGGAAGATAGGCACAGATGTTAGCTCAAGGGCCAGTCTTCCTCAGCAGAAAAAAGAGGAGGATTGGTGGCAGATGTTAGCTCAGGGGTAACCTTCCTCAGAAAAAAAAAAAAAAGAAAATCAGGTAGACTGATAAACTCAGAGTAGCCTTGACTATGGCATCTGAATTGTGAAACTGAGATAATATCAGCAACTATATTATGGATAAACACTTTGTCTCTTTATCCTTATTTAAAACAAAGTAACTGTTCCCTAGAATGATGGCAGGAATAAAAACAATGCTATTTTCACCACTCTCCTTTTGCTTTTCCACATGAAGAGTTTTAACAATTTAACAAGTCTTTCCTGAGCTAGAAAAGAGGACAATTCTATTGAACAAAATAATGTGGATTCTACTATGAACTCCTATTCTAAGAAAAATAGGCTATCTTAAGTCAAGAGATACTCTCTTTCATAACCATTCCCATTGAAGGAGAGGAAGAGAACGGTTTCCTCCAAATCCTCCTGCTTCTACTACGTTATAAGCAAACAAAAGTACAATCAATTGTTAGATTTCAGCTTCCAGCATAGTGGAATTATGTATTTGGAATGGTATGTGGATTTGCCTTCCCACCATAAACAAACAGCCAAGTGTACAAAATAGATTAAACTGTTTTCAGAGAGTGGAAAACAGGCAGTATAGATCTGTGATCCCTGAGAGAAGGAAAACAAAAGAGATGAGCCCTATAATCACGTTGGCTTTCTGCCTAAAAACAGTTTCTGGACTATAGTCCATGGAGGAGGAACCCAAGCAGAACCTAGTAGCTTCAATGAGTTGAGGAGAAAGAGACTGGAGTTCAGGAAAACTGAGGCAACTGGAATTTGCAGGGCATAATACCAGAGACATGGGAGTTATGCAGAAAAAACCTCTAGAAATCTATATACGAGTTCCCGTAAGTCTTTGGATAAGCTGTATATGTATAGGGTGAAACTACCAAGAGGCTAGACTAAGAAAACTAGTAAGGAAAAAAAATACTGGAAAGGTTAAAGGTGAACAATTCCAAGACCTTATTTATGGCTTGGAGACACTCAAGTTCAAACCAGCCAGAATGCAAAGGCCTCACTGAACACTCAGGGTATTCAGCAGTGACCAGAGCAGAGTCATGCCTCAGAAGAGAACTAAAGTATTCCGAGAGTAACAGCTACTCTAGGTATACCTTAGCAAAGCTTTGAAACAAATCTACAAATGATCAAGCACAATAAACTTAATTGCTGCCAAAACAAAATTCAATGTTCTTTAAAGGGAGACAACAATATCCAGACACTCACCAATGTAATATTTATAATGTCCACCAAGCAATACAAATTACTACAGACATTCACAGAAGCAGAAAAATGTGATCTGTAACTGGAGAGATCAGTCAATAAAAACAGACCTAGAAATGATTGATAGAGATGATGAAATTAGGAGACAAGTACATTAAACTGGCTATTATAAAAATGTTCAAGGATATAAAGGAAAATATAAATATAAGGCAAAAAGAACTGGATTTAAAAAAAAACAAAAATGGAACTGCTCAGACCTGAAAAATACAATATCTGAAATGAGACATTCAATGGATAGGTTTAACATTAAACACTGCAGATCAGAGAATGTCAAGATATAGGAATAAAAGCTATGCAAAATGAAAGAGAGAAAAAGCAGAAAAAATGAACAGTGCCTCACTGACCTGTGGGACAATCACAAGCAACTTAATGTAAATGTAATTAGAGTACAGGAAGTGAGGGGCAGGGGACAAGAAATATTTGAAAAAATAATGGCTGATCATTTTTCAGATTTGATTAAAACTAGAGACCCACATATCCAAGAAGCTCAACTAAGAAGATAACCATGAAGAAAAGAACCCTAAGGCACATTCATAATCAAATTGCTGAAAACCAGTGATAAAGAGAAAATCTCAAAAGCAGCCAAAGGAAAAAACACATTCCATGGAGAGGTTCAAAGATAAGAAATACTACTAACTTCTCAACAGAAATAATACAAACCAGAAGAAAATGAGGAAACACCTTTAAAGTAATCCAAGGGAAAAAAATTAAAAACCATACCTGGAATTCTACATACACTGAAAATACCTTTCAAAAATGAAGGAAAAATAAAGACCTTTCCAGACAGACAAAAGCCAAGAAAATTAATTGCCAGCAGACTAACAGAAAAAAATTATAAAATGTTCTTTATAGTAAAGAAAATGATTTCAGATGGAAACCCAGATACAGGGAGAAATGGAAGTACAATGTTATGAGGCTCTCACACTATATGTGAGGCGGCATTATTTTATTTGAACATAAACTGTAGCAAGTTAAAGATCATATTGTAAACCCCATAGCAACCATCAGTAAAGTAAAACAAAAAGGTATAGTTAATAAACCAAAAGAGGAGGTAAAATGGATTACTACCAAATATATAGTATATTCAGTTAGATTTACTACTTTTCACTAAAGTTTTTCTTGACTGAAACGAACTTCAACTAAAGTTTGTAATATACACTAGCTGCCTATTTTCACACAAATATTAACTATACAGTTTCTCCATGTACAAAAGCTAAAGGACCTCAAAATACAGGCATTCTAGAAATCCAGTAAACACTATTCTGCCAAAGAAAGTAATAGAGCCCTACTTAGCTAAAATATAGATAATTTTTATAGCCTCAAATGATAATTTTTATCAGTCAGATCTGACAATATCAAAAGAATGGGAATCACCAAAATTTAAATTAAGGCTCAGAGGAACAAATCTTTCAGAGTATGAGAACATAACCATTCATTTCTAATACAATTCAAGACATTTTAAACATAGATTTCATTCTAGAAAAGACCTAACAGGAAAAAAAATTGTTTCAACTTCTAAAATCCATATAAGCAACAAAACACCTTTCCAATGATCTCCACACAATTTCAAACAGTAAACTCTAAAAGCTTATATCTAGTGGTTAAGATTGGGTGCTCTCACCGCTGAGCTCAGTTTGTTTCTCATGCAGGGAACCACACCACCTGTCTGCCGCTTGTCATACTGTGGTGGCCATATGTTGCTGTGACGCTGAAAGCTATGCCACCAGTATTCATATACCAGAAGGGTCACCCATGGTGGACAGGTTTCAGTGGAGCTTCCAGACTACGAAAGACTATGAAAAAGGACCTGGCCACCCACTTCTGAAAGAACTGACCATGCAAACCCTATGACTAGCAGTGGAGCATTGTCTGATATAGCCCAGGAAGATGAGGGGATGCAGCAAAAAGACTAGGCAGGGTTCCTTCCACTCTGCTCTACACAGGGGCACTAGGAGTTGGAATCGACTGGACAGCATTAACAACAACAAAAGCTTATATATTAGTTTAATGAATACATGCTAAAGAGATTAGCTGTCAATAAAATACAAAACCACTTAAACTGAAAAAATATCTTAGTATTTTGGCTTGACAAAAGCAAACAAACTAAAAAAATTTTACCTTAAATATATAATATATAACTTCAGTGAAATCTAAAAGCTATTTTATTACATAAAATATTTTCCTTGGGTGAGCCTCACCAGCTGGTACCATTTTCCCAGAGAGACAGTTGTTTTTTAGTTTCCCTATCTCAGCACGTTTCCAACTGTCAGTTCTAACTGTACGCAATCCCATAGTGACAGAATACTTTAAGAGAAATGGCTCATTAACTGTGAATCTACGAAGTCCACTCTCTTCAGTGAATTCAAATTAAACCCGCAGACTTGCTAGCTCATAACAGAATTCCCTACACATTTTTTTGTTGTTGTTCTTTTGCACGGTAGACTCAAAGTAAAATATTCACGCCATCTACTATAAAATCTTTTGCTCAATCGTATAGATGCACTGACATAAAAATGTTAGTGGAGGTATATCTTTAAAAATTATGAATTACAAAGCTATTTTGATAAAATAAGAACTTCCAAGTTCTTTTACAACGTAAGTGGCTTACAATTTTGCAGAGAGACTAGTTTGGACAATAAAGCTCAAATTTAAAATGTAAAATAGGTTTTTAGAAAATTCCCAGTAACAACTCTAAGAGGAGACTGACTACACAGGCCTGTAAGAATCAGAAAAGATAATGCATGTTGAAAAGCTTCAAAAAAAGAAAATCAGTTTTTACATGTAAGGCATTTTTACTATCAGTACAAGTAAATCACTTTTAGAAATTATTGGGAAAGGATTATAACAAAATAAGCATGGGCCATTCTGAGGCAGATGCATATTGAATATATGTATACCAAGAGCATATCACTGGATAATAATCACAGTAATTCAAGAAATTGGAACCCTTGTGCATTGTTGGTGGGAATGTAAAATGGTACAGCCACTAGGAAAACAGTATACAGCTTCCTAAAAAGATTAAGAAAAGAATTACCATGTGATCCAACAATCCCACTTCGAGTATATATCCAAAAGAATCAAAATCAGGATCTCAAAGAGCTATCTGCACACCCATGTTCACTGCAGCATTATTCATAACAGCCAAAATACGGAAACAACCCAGATGTGCATCGATGGATGAATGGATAAATAGAGAGGATGTGGTGTGTGTGTGTGTGTGTATATGTATATATACACATTGGAATATTATTCAGCCTTAATATAGAAGGAAATCCTGCCATATGTGACAACATGGATGAACCTGGACAACATTATGCTAAGAGAAGTAAGCATCACAAAAGGACAAATAGAGAGTAAAATGGTAGTTGCCAGGGGTTGCAGGGAGGAAGAAATGGGAAGTTGCTTTCAATGGGCGTATAGTTTCAGTTATGCAGGATTTAATTAGCTCTGAAGCTCTGCTGTACAACATAGTGCCTATGGTTAATGAAACTGTATGGTGTACTTAAAAATTTGTCAAGAGTATAGAACTCACCTGAAGTGTTCTTACCACAATTATACATATATGTATATATATATAATTTCATACCCTGTCCCATATCATTACAAACACAAAAGAATATTTGCTGAAACTACACGAAACTTCTGGAGAAGTACCATGCTGGGTATGTAGTGATTTGAAGACAAAGTCACAGAAACCATGGCCCCTTCTTCATTCTCTTCCAAATGTTCTTCCCTAAATAGATGCATAGTGCTTGAAGAATTACCAAACACGAGGAGACCAGTCTCTTCTCTGTCAACTGTAGGAACAGTTTTTGCCAAGATTGTCAGCCCACATCATCTTTGCAACTATTCAGAAACTATCATTAATTAGGAAAGATGTGAAAGTTTTAATCTAGTAATATATATTATCTATATCGCTGTATATCTATCTACATAACTATATGTGTATACACAAACATGCATATATACATACACTGTCTAGGCATTAAATAGGTTTCTATCCTTAGAAAAAATAAACTAATAACTGTTTGCTTCTCATAGATATACACTGGGTTTATAATGTGATATAATAAACATGGACAAATATCTTTATGAAGCCATTAGAACAGAGAGCAGCCTTTTTAAACTTACGGGCAGTGTATTGTTTAGGGACCTCATGTTTGTGTGAGAATGCAGACAGCTAGAATGTTCGACTGGTTCTAAGATTTGTGGGATTGCTCAGTGCACTAGGGTGTCCCAAATAAACTCACTGGTTCACAAATCCAAGTCAGAATTCTCACACTGATCCCTACAATATCTCAAATAAAGGTCATCCCGTACTGGCATCTACTTAAACTGTTCAATAATCACTGACTTCCGATGTTGCATACGTTACGACCCTAAAAAGAAAATGCCTTTTTAAAACGGGATTTTCCCATTTCACTAAGCTTTTTTATTCAAGTAACTGAAGGCCTGAAAATGTTCCTCATTTATAAAAACACAAATTTATCATTTTCTAAGAAATAATTATGATCTCTGAGATACTTAGTAATATCTTGTATTAAAGCAAACAAAAGTAATCCTTAACCCTTTACCTAAAGTCTTCTACTCTGAGGAGAGCAATGAATATAGCATTACTCCATATGAAGCCTAATTCTTGCTGTCAGGTAGCTGCTCAATCAACAAATATTTATTGAGAAGTTGCTACGTGCCAGTCACTGATCCAGGCACTGGGGATACAGAAGAGAAAAAGACATATATATGCTCTCAGGAAACAGATAATAAAAAGTTAACACATAGGATAGCTCTTTATTACTTCATAGACTAGAACACCTCACTAAACTTTTGACCCCTAGCTTCCCTGTGCCAGGAGTGCCTGCTGTTTTTACTTTCCAGTTGTCAATACTCATGCTGTATTTTTCTTTAATATTTCCACCAAATCAACCATCAGTAAACGTAAGTAACTTGTTTTCAGGTTCCAAAAGACATCCAACTCAGCCAGACTAGGTTTTAGCAAACAAACTTCTTATCTGTACGTTGGTTGTGCCTCTCAGTTGATTTTAACATTAGCATATCATGAAGACAATTGCTCTTGGAGTTAGATGGGAACTGAGTACAGAATATGAGCACACTGAATATGTTTTCTAAGCACCCCAATATAGCTGCAAGTAGTTATTCTGCATTCAACAAGATATTTCAAGACCCCAAGCAAAACTAAAATGTATATACAATCTTCTCCTAGAATATAGTCTACACATTCTTAGCAATCAAAACTAACGTTTAATCTTAGGTTTGGGAAACCTAATGCCTGTAAACATTTTCACAAACTGGTCTTCCCTCCTTCAAGTTACATCTCTTTTGACTCCTAGAAAAAGTTAACTTCTGAAAAAGGAGTTTAAAATGCCCTTGCAACACATGACTTTCTAATTCAAGATTTGATAACCTCACACAATCAATTAACTTCTGCCTCAGATTATGTCATCTGTAAAAATGGCCAAACACAACATTCTGTATTGTAAAACATTTTAAAATCAAGTTATAGTCAATGACTTTTAATAGTTTTTGTTAAGGTATTACATACAACTTTGAATAGTGTTATATTGACCTCGATTACTCATTCTCAATAAATTAAGTTCCAGAATTCTCTCTAAACTCCATATTACACTGCAAAATAATCAGAATCCCTCTGTTCCAATCAAATAGTTCACAAATGCCCCAAGAGATTCCCAATAGTGTATGTGTCTGTACACACACACACACACACGAATATGGATACATGTGGATGCACGAGTGCATCCCAAAGGAAAAAGAAGTTCAAGGAACAATTTGTGCAGTCTCTTCTTTAAAAATCAGGAAAAAAACCTGACAAATTCATGAAGAGGAATAAAATAAAGAGTGTAATGAGAAGTCCCATCTGCCTATGACATAATAGCCAAGCATGATTTTTTAGAATCTTTTCCCTTTAACTAATTTAACAAAATGTTCTTAAAACCTAGAGAGCACTGAGATGGGGATGTGGCAGGGGAGGGGGGAGGGGGTATCAATTAGCATATATTTTGGAAGTCAAATATAGTTTATCTTTATTGGTAATAGTAGAATTTAGCCTAATTTTCATTTCTATTATTTCCAAAATTCTAATCAATTTTGAGGAAAAGAAGAAAGAAAGAAAAAGATGTACAAACTTAGAATATATCCATCCTTCTTCTGGCTCGTGCAAGATATATTTGTAAAATATTTGTATGGAAAAACAAACTGCATATATTGCAAACTACATTTCATGCAAAATATACTTTGCATTAAACATCTACCTGAATAAAGATTTTTTTCCTGAGAGCACAGAAAGATAAAGATTTAGTACAAAAGGACATTGGCTCAGAACAACATACCAGATGAACATAAAAGGTTAATTTTAATAATCAAATTCATAATTCATCTAATCTAGGAAATGCCAAGAATAGTTTAAAGAGATATTCCATTTAACATGAACTAATGCACCAACTGTCAGTAGCAGTGAAGATGACTAAATGATTCTGAAATACAATATGCTTGTTTTTAATGACATCAATAGACATGTAGGAAATTTACAATAGATTATTTGCCCAGTTACTGTGATGCTTGTAAAACCATTACTAGGCTACAAATCTTATACTACTTTTAGAACTGCCCATGATCCAAGAAAAGGAAAAAAAAATAGCATAAAACATATTATTCTTTTCTTAGACAGGTACATTTCAGTGAAAATACAATTTTAAGAATGTTATGCTTTTGTCTCTGGCACAGAAAAACATCTCTAAGCATTATTCATATTATTTCTCTCCCCTAAAGTTAACATACTTTAATGCCATATGGGCACAAATTTACTTCTGTTCATTTAAACTTGCAATTAAACTTTATAACATAGAAAACTGCTAAAGTAAAATAATCCCATTCCACTGAAAGGCTTTTTTTTTTTTTTCTAAAATAACATGGGTGATGTGCCAAATGGCTGGGGTGGTAGCTCATTATACCTTCAGAAAGAATCCAAGTTTGAGGCTTATCTTGGGTTCTCACAAGTAGCAGCAAAACCTTGGAGTGCTATCAAGGGTTAGAGAGGGCAGATCAAACGCCTCAATTGAGTAAATTCATTCAGAGGGCATTGGTTGTTTAGTAATCTAATGAGCAATGCACTAGTAATCTATTGATCAATGCATTTTATTGTAACTTTATTAAATAACAGAGTCCCTTGGATCTAAAATATTCAAACCATTTCACAGAAAGAAGCCCTGTGCTGCCCAGAAAATGTTCCTTTTTTCTTTAATCTATGTCAACTCTTTTAAAATCATAAAATTCCATTTAGTGACTGAAACAAATAACTTATGAAATTCTGATTTATAGGGAATCAGAAAGCTAATAAACTTTCAAAGAAGTAAGCAGCAGGATCTGGTCCAGCGTATAATTAATCCTAAATATACATTCATAAAGTGGGTAGATGAGAAGATAAGGCATCCCCAATTATAGTAGGAGGCCAAAGAAAGATTTCTAAGAAATCAGGCAGCATCATGGGGGGCTGGAGAAGGGGGCAAACTTGAACACACAAAGCAACGTTCTCCGTATGTCTTTAGTATCAACAGTGGTAAACTTCTACTCCATATTTGGAGAGTGTGAATAATGTTGTTAGGGCACTTAAATTACTCAATAACTACACAAATTCCAGCTGTTGGCACCATGACAAATAAGCCAAAAAATAGATTGACTTCAAAAGTGAAAATAAATATTTCCTTTTTGAAATTGTAATGCAGCCATTTATTCAGTTATATTAGTCAACTTGATAAAAACCAGCCACAAAAAACCTATAACTAACATTACACTTAATGGTAAAAGGCTGAATGCTTTCTCCCTAAGACTGGGAATAAGACAAAGATTTGCACTTTCAACACTCTTATTCAACATAGTGCTAAAAGTTTTGCCCAGTGCAATAAGACAAGAAAAGGAAATAGAAGACATACAAATCAGAAAGGCAGAAATAAAACTCCCTATTTGCAGACAAGAAGATTGTTCACATAAAAAATCCCAAAAGCAATAAAAAATAAAATCCTAGAACAACTAAGTGAATGTAGCAAGGAACACAGGATACAAGATGAACTTACAAAAATCAATCATATTTCTATATACAGCAATGAAAACAAGAATGCTGAAATTAAAAATATACTATTTACAACACTCAAATAAATGAAATACTCAGGTGTAAAATTAACAAACTGTGTACAGACTTGTATACTGAAAACTACAAAACACTGATGAAAGAAATCAAAGACATAAAAAAATGCAAAACATACTGTGTTGATGTACGACTCAACATAATAAAGATGTCAATTCTCCAAAAATTGATAAGCAGGTTAGTGAAATTCCTATTAAAATCTAAGAAAGATGCTTTTTGTAGATATAGATAAGATTATTTTAAAATATCTATGAAAAGGTAAAGGAACTAGAATAAATAAAACAATTCTGAAAAAGAAAGTAGGAGAGATCGATCTGCTCAATTTAAAATTTATATAGCTACAGCAATCGAAATGATGTGGTATTGGCAGAATGACAGACATACAGATTAATGGAACACAATAGAAAACTCAAAAGTAGACGCACACATATATGCCTAAGTGAATCTGGAGAAAGGTGTAAAAGCAATTCAGTGGAAGAAAGACAGTATTTTCAACAAATGGTGTTGGAGCAATTGAATATCCATAGGCAAAGAAATGGCCCTTGGCCTAAGTCTCACACCTTGTACAAAACTTAACTCAAAATGGATCACGGATTTAAATGGGAAACATAACACTACTAGAAAAAAAGACAGAAGAAAATATTCAGGACCTAGGACCAGGTGGAATCATTAGGTTTGACACCAAAAGCATGATCTATAAAAGAAAAAATTGACAAACTGGACTGTGTCAGAATTCAAAAGTTTTGCTCTGTGAAAGATCTGTTTAAGAGCATGAAAAGACAAGCTACAGGCTGAGAGAATATACAATCGATTCTCATTATCCATGGTAGTTATGATCTATGAATTCTCCATGAACACTAAATTAGCAAATACTGAAATACAAGTTCCTGCAAGCCTCTGGTCACAACATTTTCATCAACGGATCAATATATAAATTTGTTTTATCTGTGTTTCTGTTTAAAGTCACCTTATTTAATATATATTGATTCCTTAGCACTGAACTCATGGCCAATAACACTATAATTCATGTCTGAACAAAGCTTATTTAACATATGTATTTTCTCTGTAAGACACAACACAGCAAAAAATGCAAAAAAACAGGGGCCAGCCCAGTGGTGTAGTGGTTAAGTTCACACACTCTGCTTTGGCAGCCTGGGGTTTGTGGGTTTGGATCCCAGGCATGGACCTACATATCGCTCATCAAGCCATGCTGTGGCGGCATCCCACATACAAAATAGAGGAAGATTGGCATAGATGTTCGCTCAGCAACAATCTTCCACAGGCAAAAAAAGAGGAAGATCAGCAACAGATGATAGCTCAGGGCCAATCTTCCTCACCAAAAAAACCCCAAAAGAACAAAAAAATATATACATATAGCACTAAATAATCTGTGAAATGGACACTTGTTTACAGTATCAGAGTTAAAACAGGAAGGCAGAGAAACATCTTGTTCAGCCTCAGCTGGGAATGTGCATGTTGGGTGACTCAAAATTTTCACCCTTCTGTGCATGTCTGCAAATAACTGCTAAAGCACCACAAGTATTGATTGGGGGGGTCACAAATTAATTTTAACAAGTAGACTAACTCACTAATACAAATTCCATAAATAATGAGCATTAACTGTATTTGCAAACCACATATCTGAAAAAGAACCATTATCTAGAATATATACAGAACTCCAAAAATTTAAGAGTAATAAAATCCAAACAATCCAATTAGAAAATGGCCAAAAGACATTTCACTGAAGAAGGATATACAGATGTCAAATAGGCACATGAAAAGATGGTCAACATCATTAGCCATTAGGGAAATGTAAATTTAAACCACAATGGAATCAATACATATCTATGAGAATGGCTAAAAAAATAGTTACAATATCAACTGCTGGTGAGGATGCAGAGAAACTGGATCACTCCTACATTGTTGATGGGAATGTAAAATGATACAGCCACTCTTGAAAATAGTGTGGCAGTTTCTTAAAAAACTAAACATGTAAGTATCATACAAGCCAGCAATTATACTTCCGGGCATTAATCCCAGAGAAATAAACAATTATCCTGACACAAAACCTGCATACAAATGTTTACAGCAGCATTATTCATAATAGTCCCAAACTAGAAAAACCCAGATGTCCATCCACAGGTGAATGGTTAAACAAACTGTGGTACATCTCTACCATGGAATAACACTCAACAATAAAAAAAGAACAAATATACATGTTGGCACATGCAACAACCTGGATGAATCTCCAGAGAATTATACTGAGTGAAAAAAGACAATCCCAAAAGGTTATATACTAACTCTATAACCCCATTTATTTAACAGTGAAATAACAGAATTACAGAATTGGAGAAATGATTAATGACTACCAGGGGTTAAGGAAAGGGCTGAGGTGGGTAGGAACGGGGGTGGAGCTATAAAAGGGCAATATAAGAGATCCTTGTGGTGATGGAGATGTGTCAATTTCAATATTCTGGTTGCAATATTATTGTACTATCATTTTGCAAGATGTTGGCACTAGGGGAAACAGGGTAAAGGTCCACAAAATCCCTCTGTATTATTTCTTACAACTGAATATGAATCTACAATTATTGCAAATTAAAAAGCTACTTAAAACAGTGAATGCAGTTACATTTTCAACTATTTTATTCAGAATATGACACTGTTTTCTTGAGGTAAAAATTTCTAAGTTGTGAAATTCATATTCTTTATTTTACTTCAAACAAATCTAACAGGAGCAAGCATTTTAAAAGGTGAGTAGAAGGATAAATTATATTAAAATAATGAAGTATTGAAATGAAATTGCTTATACAATAAAAACTTGTTTTTAAAATTCCAGAGCAACAACAAAGTACTTCATTATTGTTTTCTCCTCAACAGAAAAGGAGAGTTAGCTATTTCAAAATTACAACTAAAATCAAGGATCTTTTGGTTTAGAAAGCAAATATAACATTAATTTAGTTCTAAAGAATCTAATATCACAAATTTGATCCAATTATAGGAACAGTTATTGATCTGTTTTCTGGCCACTAACTGCATCTCTAACAAACCATCTGACAAATGCATAACGCATAAGAAAGAGAAAGAAATGATTCCCAAACTTACCTTTTCCTTCCAAAAAAAGAAATCAAGGAGAAAAGAGAGAAAAAAAAACCTATAGCTTTTAGATTGGTGCCACTATCTTTGTTTGCAATATATCACAAAGAGCCATACAAATCATCAAGAAAAAACTGATCCATCTCCTATTTCTAAATGATATGGCAACTACAGGTTAGCTGGGAAAGACTAAAAACGTAAAAAAGAAAAAAAAAAGCAATAACTGCAATAAAAACTTTAACATCTGTGTTACAGAATATGGCAAGAAACAATATCTTAAGAATGATGGAGCTTAACACGTACCAACTCTCAAGAACTGTGAAGGATCTGAGATTTTACTCTTCTTTTGCAAGCTAAGAAGTTAGCATACTGCTGTTTCAAGCATGCTGGCAGAAGACATGAGACTCATGGGTCTGAAACAAAGGCCTTTATTACTTCAGGCACAGCAAGCAACAGCAACATGTTTGCATCACTTCTCCTTGCACCCTAGCCCCACCAGGGCAACAAGGTTGGCCTAGATAATCCTTGCAAATTCAGAGTTGCAACACTGGAGAGGAGCCTTAGACCAAGGGCACAGCATTTTTTGAACAAGCAGCAAACATTGTTGCCAACAAACCAGGCCCACCCTCCTCAGAAACTGACTCTAATCAGTATATGGATAAATCTTCCAGTCCTCACAAACTCAGAATGTGGAGGAAAGCTAGGAGCCTTCCCCAACAACAGCCTTCATTCTTCCTTAAGTAACAATGTTTACACCAGACAGAAGACTTCAGAGAAAATTAAGATATAAGTATTATGTAAGTAAACAACTGAATTACTACAAAATATAAAAGTTTCCTACTTTCTAAGTGAAATACATGAAGAAATTAAATATTAACCTATATTCACACCACACCAAAGGTCTAGTGTATATGCTCACTATAAATTAAATTAGTCTGTGGCCAGAATCTACAAAGGAAGAAGTATTTCTCTGCCACCTTTTATCCACCAGTGAGATTGTAAATTGCTATAAAGCAACCTAATTTTAGAAGTCTGAGACGAGAGTTGAAGAAATGATAGAAGTTATGAGAAATATTTGGGAATAAAGAAGGTTAAAATTTCTAAAAATGTTTTCGGAAAGAAGGCCAGGCAATACAGCTCCTCAAAAGCTCACACCTGGCCAAAAGAAGTTGTTTGGCGCCTCTCAAATTTTAATGTGCATAGATTAATCATTTGGACGTAGTATTAAAATGTAGATTTCGATTCAGTAGGTCTGGGGTAAGAGCTGGGAGTGGACATTTCTGATAAGCTACCAGATGTTGCCTATGCTGCTTTGAGTAGACATACTTTGTTAGAAGAGTTTGACTGTCAAACCATTGCCTATGCAGTCTGTGGTGCATTACACTTTCAATTTGTTCAATAGATGAGATTTTGAAGTTTTCTGTCACTGGGGAAAAAAAATCCTGTTACTCAGGTATACTGCCTTTAAGTTGCAGCTAATAATAAACAAAAATTTCACTTTCAAGTAACGTTAAGTCAATCCATACGACTATATGTTCTATAAAATATATCTGTGTGCTTTTCTCCACACAAAAATATTTGGAGCATATTGGTCCTCAAAATTATCTTAATATAGTTCTTAATTATCTTTTGGTATATGATCTATGTATAAAGGTGGTACTGATTCCAACTTCAATTAACCAATTTAGCTCACAATGTGCTCTTCCTGCTGCTAGTATTAAGAATAAACCTAAATATATAATTCATTTCTTGGCACTTTTTAAAAGGTCTTTTGATAACATTTTAGCAATATGTAGGTTTCTGTACAAGTTCAGAGAATAAACTCATTTTAACAGGGTTGTGAAAACTTGCATGTTGAGAATAAACTAATTTGATTTCTGGAAAGAAATGTCAGGATCACGTATTAAGTATTATGCCTCTCAAAATTAGATTTGTCTTTATAAATCCTTAATCCCAAGAAATATGACTCTTTCAGAGGATAACAGCAAATGCATCTGTTCACATTCAAAAAGTTTATCTTTCCCAAAATTATTTAGAATATTAATAAAGGGTATTATTCAGAATCAAGTATTAGCATACAAAACAATGTAATATTTACTAGTATAGTAAAAAAAAATGCATACATTTGAAAAAAGAACCGCTCCCACCAGCTTTCAATAAATGGACCAATAAACCAATAATACACCATCATTACCATTATTTCTTTCTGTGATTTTGCTACTCAAAATTCCTCAGTATACGAACAGAAGTCTGGATAACAAGACTCTGAGAACTCATCAAATAAGAAATATCTCACCCTGATGTGACCCTCTAATAAAAATTTTTAAAAGGAGATAATCATTACATATTCAATAACTCTGATGAACAATAAAACTAATACAGAATCATTCCACAAATTATCTCTCTTGATCTAGCTAAAATACTATACTGAAATGTTGAAAAAAGGTTTAGGACAACCAAGACAAGCAAGCAAACATTGTATAGCTTATTTTTTGCTTTTACATTTATATGAAAATTTTTAAGTACATTATTTTTTCTCATATTGAAAAGAGCCATCTTAAAGAAAAGATTAAAAATCTACATTAACATAACTATAATTTCTCCAGTGTTTGGTACAATTCACCACTGATACTATCTGGGTCTGTAATTTTCTTTGAGAAAGGATTTTTAACTATTTCTTTAATAGAAACAGTTTATAGACCTAGACTAGTTTAACAGAAATAGTTCAAATAACCTATTCGGGTTAACTATTTCTTCTTTAGTGAGATTTTACAGTTTGTGTTTTTCAAGGACTTTGCCCATGTCATCTAAGTTGTTGAATTTATTGGCACAAAGTTATTCATAATATTCCTTTATTCTCCTTATAATGCCTGTATGATATGTAGTGACAGTCACTCTCTTACACCTAAATTTGTCAACATGTGTCTTCTGGCTAGAGGTTTACCAAATTTTCTGGTAACATCAAAGAACCAGCTTTTGGTTTTTGATTTATTTCTTTATTGCTTTTCTGTTTTCTATTTAATTCAGTTCTACTCTTGTCTTTATTATTTCTTTCTTTTACTTAAGATTTAATCTGCTCTTCTTCATGTAGTTTTTTAAGGTGGAAGCTTAGGTCATCAATCTTAAATCCTTCTACTTTTCAAACATAAACATTTAATGTTATAAATGTTCCTATAAGAATTGCTTTAGCTGCACCCTATTAGTTGTGATATACCGTATTTCCATTTTCAGTAAATTAATATATTTTCTAATTCTCTTTGGAATTTTCTTTGACTGATGTGTTATTCAGAATTGTATTGTTTAGTTTTAAACAATAAAATTGGATTTTCCATTTAGCTCTCTACTAGAGAGAATGTACTGTAAATGGTCAGAAAACACACTTTTTATGACTTGAATCCTTTTAAGTTTGCTGACTTGCATTATGGCCAAAAATATGTTCTATTTTGGTATACGTTCTGAGTGCACCTGAAAATAAGGCGTATTTTTATGTTGTTGGATGGTGTTCTAAAAATATCAATTCGATAATGTTTAGTAATAGTGTTGTTCAAATGCTCTATAACTTCACTGATTTTTCACCTACTTGTTCTACGAATTATGCAGAAGCGTGCTGAAATCGCCAACTGTAACTGGATTTATCTACTTCTTTCAGTGCTGTCAGTTTTGGTTCTGCATATTTTGAAGGCCTGTTATTAGGTGCATAAACTTTTAGGATTATTGTGTCTTCTTCAGGATTAAATACCTTTCTTTAGCCCTAGTAATATTCCTTGCTCTGGAATCTAATTTGTCTGATATTAATATAGTTGTTCCAGCTTCCACTTGATTATTGCGAACACGGTGTATCATTTTTCCATGTTTTTATTTTAATACCTTGTGTCTTTATATTTAAAGTGGGTTTTTATAGACAGCATATGGCCAAGCCTTTCTTTTTTATCCAATACAACCATCTCTGCCCTTTAATTGGGCTTTTTAGGCTATTTACAGTTGAAATGATTGTTGATATTGTTGAATTTAAATCTGACTTCTTGCTACTTCTTTCATGTCTTCCCTGTTCCCTTTTTGCTCTTTTCCAGGCTTCTTTTATACTGATTTTTATTTAGTTATATCATTTTATCTCCCTTATTAGTTTATGAGCTAAACCTCTGTGTGTCCTTTTTTTTTAACAAGGTTGGTCCAGAAATTACTGTATATATTTTTTAAGGTATCAAAGTCTATGTTCATAGTATACCATTTCACATATAGTACAAGAAACTTACAATACTTTCATTTCTCCCTTCCCAGCCTTTTGCTATTGTCATACACTTTATTTGTATATATGATTTAAGCTCTATAATGCATTATAATTATTTTTGTTTAAAAAGTCAATTATTTTTGTTACGAGATTTACTGATACAATTCCACACCAAAAGGATGATAAAATTCATCCTTTTGAACTGTACAATTCAGTAGTTCTTAGTATATTCACAGAATTGTAAAACCAACACCACTATCTACATTTAGAATATTTCCATCCCTAAAAGAAACACTATCCATTAGCAGTCACTCCCCATTTTCCCCTACACCTAATGCCTATCAAGGACTAATCTACTTTACGTTTCTATATATTTGCTTATTCTGAACATTTCATATATTGGAATCATTCAGTATGTGGTTTTTGTGCCTGGGTCTTTCACTTGCATAATGTTCTCAAGGTTCATCCATATTCTAGCTGGTATCAGTACTTCATTATTTACTGCCAAAATCATTATTTACTGCCAAATAATATTTCATTGTATGGATACACCACACTTTGTTTATCCATTCATCAGCTGGACATTTGGGTCGTTACTACTTTTTGGCTATTATGAATAAAACTACGAATATTTGCATACAGGTTTTTGTGTAGACATGTTTTCAATTCTCTTAAATATACACTTGGGACTGGAATTTCTGGGTCCTATAGTAACTCTATGGTCATATGGTTTAACATATTGAAGAACTGTCAGACTATTTTTCAAAGTGGCTTCACTATTTTACAATCCCACCAACAATGTATAAGGGATCTGATTTCTCCAACATCTTTACCAACACCTGTTACTATCTTTCTATTTTATTATAACCATGTTAGTGGGTATGAATTAAGATCTCATGGTTTTGATTTGTATTTCCCTAATGACTAATGATGTTAGCATCTTTTCATGTGCTTATTGGCCTTTTGTAATCCTCTATTCAAAAATGTTTATTCAGACCTTTTGTCCATTTTAATTCTATCAACTATCTTTTAAGGACATTTTTTAACTATAAAAACAAACTTACATTTACCCACATATTTAACATTTTCTATGCTCATCATTCTTTTTTTGTAAGTCCAGATTTCCATCTGGTATAATTTTTCCTTCTGCCAGAAGGAATTCCTTTAACATTTCATGTAGTAATTGTCAATGCTGATGAATTACTTCAGCTTTTATATGCCTGAAAACTTATTTTGCCTTCAGTTTCAAACAATAATTTTGCTGGTCACGGAACTCAAGGTTGCCTCTTTCAGAACGTTAAAGTCACTCCACAATCTGCTTGTTTGCACTATTTCTGATGAGAAGTCTCCTGTCACTGTTATCTTTATTCTGCTAAATGTAAGGTGTCTTTTTTCCTCTATTTGCTTTTAAGAATTTCTCTTTATCACCACCTCTTAACAACTTCATTACATTGTACCTCTATGTGATTTTCTTCATGTTTTCTCTGTTTGTGGTTCATTGTGCTTCTTAGGTCTATGAATTTATATTTTTCATAAAATTTGCAAATTCTTCAATCATTATTTCTTCAAATATTTTTTCTGTCACCCATTTCCTCTCCTGGGACTCCAAATACAAATATCTAAGCCCTCTTAATAATGTCCCACAGTTCTGTCCTTTTCATTTCAGTCTTTTCTTTTTTTCTGTTTCATTTTGGGTAGTTTCCATTGTCCTGCTTTAAGTTCACTTATCTTTATTTCTGCAGTGTCAAATCTGCTCCTAATTTCATCCAGTGTATTTTTCAAATCACATATTGTTCTTTTCACCTCTACAAACTCAGTTGGAATCTTTGTTATATCTTTTGTTTTCCTCCTCATCATGCTCATGCATTTATCTGCTTGAACTATGGAGTACATTTATAATAGCTGTTCTAATGTTTTCATCTACTAAATCTATCCTATGTATCATTTTGGATTTGTTTGTATTGATTCATTTTTATTCTGGTTAAAAGGTCATATCTAACTACTTTTGTGCATGCCTGGTAATTTTGATTGGATGCCAAACACTGAATTTTATGTTGGTTGCTGGATTTTATTGTATGCCATAAAATATTCTGAGGCTTTATTCTGGGATTGTGGAATGCAGTTAAGTTACTTCAATACAGTTTGGCCTTTATGAAGATGGTTTTAAGCTTTATTGGAGCGATTCCTGAATAGCCTTTAGTCTAGAGTTAATTTGATTTTGGTAGTAAGGCAATACTCTTCTGAGGAATACCCAATGTCCCATGTGTTAGGAGATCATTTCGCTCTGGGTGGTGGAAACACAAACTATTCCTGGCCCAAGGAAAGCTTCAGAGATAATTCTGCCAGTCTTCTGCCCTGATATTCTTTCCAGTGGTTTATTCCCTGTCTTTCAATCACTAAGGCGTGCATTTTAGTTTTAGTAGATTACTCACATGCATGTACTGACCAATATTCAGCCAAAAACTCAGAGAAAACCCGCTATAGAGCTCCAGAGCAGTTTCTCTTTTTGCTTCTGTGCAGCTCTCTCCTCTCCAGGATACTGCCCCACAAATTTGAGCAAATCCTAGCCAGCTTGGCCTCCTCAAATTCCTTGCTCTATCTCATCAACTCAGGGACACCTCCAGACTATGTTTGGGTTTCTCCTCCCTGTACCGTAGCCTGGGGCATCTCTACAGGCAGTGAGCTATTGTGCAATGTCAGAAAATTATTGTTTCATATATTTTCTCTCTTTTTACTTATTTAAACCAGAGGAAAAATTCATTCCCTGTTATTCTGTATTTTGGCTGGGAGTGAAAGTCTCATATACTTTTAGAAATACAAACATTCATTCATTTACCAATCTTCTGTCACAGAACCAAGGCCTTTCTTTTGAGTATTATTCTACTGCCTGGAATTATGGAATATTTGTTTTTCTTACATATGTCATATCCATTATGCATTATCTATGATTTCTAGTTTACTTTCTTTAAAGTGGATTGAGCACATTTAAAACATTTAAGAAACACTTGCAAAGCAATAAGTGGAAATTTCTTGAGAGTTTATAACTCCCTATACACACACACACACACACACACACACAAACACACATACAATCTCTTATAGTTATTACATTCATATCTAATTTGACAGCAATTTCTTTCAGTACTTGCCTTTAATCTTTCCAAATTATTCAACTCTGTTTTCATAAACATAACAATTCTTTTTCTTTTCTTTCAGTTTCCATTGGTTTACAGAATTATAATAAAAAATATAACAGGAATAAACAAGTTTGGGAATAAACTCAGCTGGAGGCTGAGAATTCATTCATTCATAGAGAATGCCCTATGCTAACCACAACATTCAATGTGAATCAGTCATTCAACAAGCTAGTAAGAAATCAGTTAGAAGTTTGTAAATAGAGTGTCTACTATATAATTGAGTTGTATCAGATAATTTAATACCTAAGGACTACAGGCTTTTATAATACTTTAGAGAACAATCTGTTGACCAAAGAAAGTAAGTTTCACATAAAATGGCAATTACTTAGAATAGCCTAGAACCCAAAAAGGAGATTATGTCAGGGAATCCCACCACCTTTCCCAATAAAAGTAATCACATGAAAATAAAAAATATAGGTCATGACAGAGATTTTGAAGAAGAAAATGGTGTAGTTTGTGTGACAGGAAGAGGAGTGGACCAGGTGAAAGGGATGACACAGACAATGTCTCAGACGACAATATATAATGTTCACAGTATGACAAACAACATAACAAAGCAGAGAGTATGTCAGTGTACAAATTTGTACCAATAAGTCAGTTATTTCCAAATAAGAAAATGTAGCATATTACCTGTGTAACTTTAAAATGGCAAATCAGCTAGGTTTTCTTGAAGAACTCTTAAAAATCAGTATGTTAAGTACACCCAAAATTATACAATGTTATAAACCATTATAATCCCAGTAAAATTCTAAAAAAAGAAATCAGTACCCTAAATCAGATTGTAAATACTACAATCCCAAAATTATCCTTTAATAAACTATAGAACTTATTAAAAATTACTTTGAAGAAAAAAAAGTGATGATCTTCCTAAATGCTCAACTCACTTCATAGAAAGAATTTACCATGCTCAAAATTCTGATTTAGAGCATTATAAAGAATAGTTTGGCCTAAATATTTTTAAAAATAAAATCTAATGATATTAAAATAAAAATTCTGTATTATATCACCATAATACTAGGTCTAAGATACTAAGAAATTCCTCATGAATATACTGTTGGATCAAAGTTTCCAATGTACGATACTGGAAAGCAGTAAGAACCATGAACATGGGATCAAGTAATAACGCACTAAATGTTCTTAGGCAAGTCATTTACCTTTCTCTTGCTCTATTTAGTCCTATCTGAAATCTGTACAAGAAACCTTAAAAGCCATGCAGCATAGCATAAGTTCTGAATATAAAGTAAATGAAGTATGTTCAGTCCTTCAGAATATCACAAAGACAGAGTGGTACCCGCCTAAGGCTACAGCTAATTATTTCTTGAATACGGCACCTTCAAAATTCACTGCTCTGAGTGCTTCTGAGGCTATTCCATGGTCCATAAACTGTCTCAGTATATAAGCAGAGAACTTTTTCTATGCCTCTTCACCTTAAACTTTTCTTTCCTTAGCTTCAGGCAACTGCTGCTTCCTCACAATCTTCAGAGAATATAGTAATTCCCTTCCTTCATTTATAGTGTTACCTTGAAGGGATCTATAAACTATGATCAAGTATTCTGGAGTCTTCTCTTTTCCAGTCTATACAAACATAGAAATACATTAAACCTTATCTCTCAACCTCACACTCTTTGGATTTTGTGGATATTTTTCCCTATAAGACTTTTATATCAAACACAGACTTTTAAAAAATGGATTTACTGCTACTGTAATGCCAAACCCTCTCACTTTACACAAAAATATACGTCTGAAGTCACAACAGGAAAAATGCTTCAAATCTCATAATGAACTGAACAAAAATATCATATTGTCATTTTATTCAATATTCAATCAAAAAATATTACTGAGTTCCAGTCCTGTGCCAGGCTCTGTGCTGGGTACCAGGAATAATGTTGTAAACCAAAAGAACAGAGCCTCTGAACGCATTTAGCTTACAGTTTAGAGAGAAAGAAGTATCTAAGGGAGCCAAACATTAAACTCAACAAAAAAAGGGTGATATGAGTTATGACAGTGAATACTGGAATCTCTGAGAATCTGGATCAGAGAAGGTCTCCATGAAGAAGTGACATTGAAGGTATTCCCTGAAGGATGAGTAGCAGTTAGATAGATGAAGGAGGGAAGAAGTGTTTCATGCAAAGAAGAGAGGTCATACTAAGGCTGTGAGAAAAATAACTTCAAATAACTCTTGAAGTTCATAATGCCTTGAGTGTAGAATATGACAGAGGAAAATGAAGCTATGCAGGGCAGTTCAGGCCTTGTAGGCCAAACGAAGTAGTTTGACTTTTATCCTAAAATCATTGAGATATAGAAGATAATAAAGTTTGTAACTTTGGAACAACATTTTGGCTTCAGAGCAGAGCTGACAAGAATTACACTTAGCCAGGGAAATAAGTTAGGAGAACTCCAACCAGAGCACCTTCACTGATCTCCATGTGACCGAACCTACAGAAATCATCATTCCTTCTCCTTGAAATATATTCTTCACATGGCTTTAAGGACATCACAGTCTCATGGTTTTCTTCCTGCCTCAATGGCCTGTTCTTTTTAGTTTCCACTGCTGATTCCTCACCTCTTCAGTTTCTTAATGCTGAAGTGCTCCTGGGCCCAGTGCTTGGAGTTTTTTCTCTATACATACTCTTTCCATTGTTCAACTCATCCTGACCCATGGCTTTAATTTTTTTCCAAAGCACTACCACCATCTAAATACTACTTATTTTACTCACTTATTTTGTTTATTATCTGTCTCCCCCTTCCCCATAAGAATGTGATCTCCACAAGGGCAGGGATATCTCTTTTGTAACTGTGTGACCTCAGCACGTAGGACACTGCTTGGCATAGAGCAGACAGTTAACAAATACGTGTTAAGTTAATGACTAATTAAATGAATGAATAAATGAATGAACAAAGAAAAGGAGACTGGACTAAGGTGGACTCAACACGGATGGAGAGGATTACAGGAAAGTCAGTGGGAAACTAGGAAGAGTGATGAGCTGTACAAATTGAGGGGGAGGAGGAACTCAAGCTTAACTCGTAGGTAGCTAGTCTCAGTGACTACATATATAAGTGATACATAGGAACATGGTTCCTGAAGAGTGGAAAGATGATCACTTCAGTTTTGCACATCTAGAGTGTGAGGAGCTTAACGAAATACCCAAGTGAAGATGTCCAGTGCACAGCACAAGAAGATAAGGATGTAAATTAGGACTTAGAGTCAAATAGCACAGAGATGGTGTTAGAAGCTATGGCAGTAGATTCGTTCACTGAGGGAGAATGAATAGAGAAAAACAGAAGACTGAAAACTGAACCCCAACAAACCTAACATTGAAGGGTTGATAAAAGTAAAAGAAGATGTAAAGAGATGGAGAATGAGCGTTCACATAGATAAGAAAACCACAGAATATCGCAACATAAGAGCACAGTTAAGACAATATTTTGACAAGAAAGAAGTCACAACATCAAATGTTGCTAAGTGAGCAAACAAAACCAGGACTAAAAATCATTAAGATGGGAGAGACTTATGCATGTTTAAATGCTGACTGGAAAAGGCAGTCGAGAAAGTAAGATGAAAGACGAAGAGAGCAGACAATTGAGAAAAGATGGGTCATAGCATATCTGCACACATCAAAACACAATAAAAGAGAAAAGAGAAGAGAGTCGAACTTCTTTTTGTTATTTCCCACAGAACTATTTACATGCACATTACATATTATTCTAAAACCTGTGATGCCATTATGATTGTTTGGGTAACTCTGTAGCAATTAAGAAAAGAGTATCAAACATATTAATAATCACAAAGTTTATGCAAGAATACTTACTCCTCATTCCCGCTTCCAGTAGCTAACATACACACCCTTTATCATCACACTGAGATGAAACAACTTACTAGGTATAAAGGGTCAGAGTGGACGAGACGGGCATTGACTTGCAGTTCACATTTAATATAGGTAACAGCCTACTCATAAAACAGGTTAGGTCCTAAAGATCTACATATAGATGACATTTTGTAAATAAAACTGCTTCAGAGATCACTTTTAATAATAAGGGCAAAATCATAGAAAAAATATTTTAAAAAGTACAAAATGATGCACTCAGGTAATATACAATGAATTCTTTTCCTTTAAAATTTATCACAAATGTATGCAAATTGAGTCTACTTGTACTTTAATAAAACACTTAACTTTAGCACACTCTATAAAAGCTGAGCGTGGAGGAGTGGACACCCACTTCAGCAGGTTGAGGCCTTGTGTCTCCAGTCTGTTGCTCTATGCGGCACACATATGGGTTACTGACAAGACGCAATAACACGACTCTTAACAAATGGTTGCTGAAAAGTGACAGTCACCTGTCATGCAGGGCTACAATGCTAAACAAGAATACCACCACAGCTCAGGCCGAGTCTCTTTTGGAAATCTTACCTAAATACTAACTGCCTACTTTAGTTGAAAATTGTTCTCTCATTAAGTTTATAAACACTGATTGAGAAAATCCTAGAAAATCTTTCATTGGATAAGTCTGTGTCTTCGTTAAAAGATATATGTGTGTGTGTGTGTGTAACTGCTTATTTCCAATTACTAAGTAGGCTCAGTCTCAGAACAAACGATCAACTTATCTGTAACCAACTCATACTGCTGTCTTACTTTCACTGGTTATTAAACAAATAACTACTTCCCATCTGACTTTAGCAATTAAATGTTCTAGCTTTTTACAAGAGAGTTACAATTTTATGTATCTTTTTTGTTCTTCTACCCAGCTAACGAAGCTCATGAGAAAAATTACATATTTCTCTATCATCCTCCCTTTCTACAAATCAAAAACAGGGCAGCAGTCTTTCAATATTATCTAAAGAAAGGCATTATTATTTTTTTGATCTTTCAAGTGCCTTTTTCTTGATATCAGAAAAGACTCAACCACCACTTGCCTTCATGTGAGAAGGATCCTAATATACATTTGCTGTCTTGCCACAGGATTATCTGAATTCACCAGTTTACTATCATTATTTGGTTAATGATTTGGTTGGTAAATTCAGCAAAGATCCAAAGGCCTGCTCAAACGTTAAAGTTTTGAGGAATAAATTAGACAGGAGCCAAAGGTGACATCCCACAGGCAACTAAGAATAGATAGCTGTCATAGCCTCCCTAGAAACCAGGCGAGAAGTACAATACTTAGTTGGTGATTGTTGTGATCAGAGGCCCATATTCTATATCTGGGAATACTGCTAGCTCCTATCCAAAAAACTACCTGAAAGAAGGTCATATTTAAGTGGAGGGCTGAACAGGCTATGTCTGAATAACAAAAGGCCATAGTAGCCCAGTCAATACATTTGGGCTCTTATAATCCATGCTTAGATATCATTTTGAAAGTGTTTGCAACTTGAACTCATACAGACTTGAACTTATGGCAAAAGCCCACGAGTGCTGCCCAGCAGTGACTGCTAAGGTTTTGGAGAAGAAAATGTCCAGATGCATCAACATAGTACATGTTGTTTGAAAGACATTAGTTTGTTATTGGTCATTAATTGAAACTGCCTCTACAACTGAAGGAAATAATCTTGAGATCTGAGATACTCATAATGTTTTGTGTAATATCAGAGAAATGTTCTAATAAGGAAGACAGTGCCAAGAAAACTTCCATAGTAAAGTGGAAATGTTTTATACAGGAACACCTACCACAGGAAAACAAGGAGGTACTCATCATATTTATGAGCAGATAGCCTCTTTTCCCTTAGGACCAACTATGGAGCCACCTGGAGAACTACCAGACCTAGTGCCACATGGGTAGGGCCCTATTAACAGCCCCGAGTTGACAAACAAAAAGCTGCCTGATTTACAGACAGCAGTTCCAATGTGATGGACAAGTATCCTGTTTGTAAAGCTGCCCCACTATAACCAACTGATGGAAAAATCTCTGACTGAAGAAGATAAGAATAAATCTGAGCAGTGGGCTGAATTGCATGCTTTTATCCCTTCAGTAACAGAAGAATTAGATAATGATAAGAACCCTGAAGTTTGTGTGTATTCTGACTCATGGATGGTAGTGAATGGCTTGGTGATAAGGTAAGGCAGATGGACAATGCAAAAGTGAACTATTAAGGTAATATAGAAGTGCAGACCAGAGCCTCTGGCAAAAGCCCATGAGTGCCGCCCATGAGTAAGGGGCATGACCCTATGGGAATTTAAGGGACTCTAATTCAAGTAGGACATGTTGACACCCATCAAGAGAATCAGAAGGTGACAGGAACCAACAAGTGGATACCTTAGTATGCTCACTCAAGGTTGCCACTTTGGTTCATAAAATGTATGGAGAAGCTGCAGCCATGCAACAGAGGCTGATCAGCAGCTTACTCCTCTTGCACCCTCTCAGGCACAAAATGCCAAGGACTGTCCTACTCATTGATGAGAAAGACAGACTGCAAACAGGCACGGGGCACAGCTCCTACAGGGAAGATCCCCCACACAGCTGGCAAGTGAACTATACTGGACCACTGCTTGTAGCCCCAGGAGTCTACAATGGTTGTGACAGGTACAGACACTCTGAACTGAGCTTTGCATACCTGGTGGTAGATGCAGGTAGACGCAAACACTCAAAACACAATAAAAGGACTGAAGCAAAAAAATACTGTACCAATTTAGAAAGCCAAGTTATATTTTTTTCAGGTCAAAAACTGCATTTTATGGTACATAGTCTCCAACGATGGGTGAGGAAACAACACATCAGATGGATATACCATGTTGCTTATCATCCTCAGAGTAGTGGTTTGTAGAAAACTGGAACAGGCAATAGATCATTTGTGATCAAAAATGGGTAGAAATAAAGGCAAGAAGGACTGGCTTGTAGACCCTCACAAGTGTGTGCCCACACTCAACCTGACGGGGACCAGAGAGGCTCCCCACAAGACAGACTCCTCTGCTTTTGCAAAGGATCTGAGGAAGATGGGGTTGGAGTGGATGCTGGTATGACTAGACGATTCTTCCCCACATCACCCTAACACTCGTTCCCTACTTTATGAAGTAGTTCCAGGACCAGGACTTGAACTATGGGTGCTGGAATCCGGGATAATCTCAAAGCAAGAAACTATAATTATAGCTGTAAACCTTTATGCCAGAATACCTAAGAGCCTAATGAGACAGATTATGCCTTCATCCCATCTGGCAAAATTGAGGTTGACAGTACCTACAGCTGTATGGTCTACTGGCCAAAATAGCCCACTAGTTCTCTATCTGTGAACCCTACCCTATATGAATAGGAATGTACTTACTATACTCATATTGCTGCCAGCAAACTGAGCCAGCACTGTAGATGAACCTGAAGTCCCTTCCAAAGGTGGAATGGTTTGGTTAAAATCAGTAACAAATAAAAATGAGAAGGAATAGTAGCTAAAGGTAAATTAATGAATAAACAGATCTGCAATGAAGGAAATACAACACTACACTGATGCCTTAAGATAAGCTCAGAGCAAGAGAATAACAGAACAATTATACCAGGTGTCCAAAGGGGTGAAGCTGTATGTTTGCCGACTGCCTCTGCTTTGGAACCTGAGAAGATCTAACCTGAGTAGCATCAAATTGGAGACATTTTGATCATTCACTATGATGATGAATAGGACCAACTGTTGATGAATGAATGGAACTCTAGTAATAGACCAGCATCTTTTGATTCTTATTTTTCAGGTTACATCTACTACAAAGGATATCATTTGGGAAGGAATTTCCAGAAATTGCTTCCTGCTGGGTCATCAAATCATGCAATATACAACTCCTAGCAGACTGATCTCTGTGTAACTGTAAGCCTTAAAGACAGAAATCTTAGAAAGGTTCCTGGCTATGAGGGACAAAATACAGCTGCTGCATACCTGTCATGTCATAGTGTGCGGTGTACAGATACATATCACCCTTGTTTCTGTGGGTGGAAAGCTGTTAAACAGGATAGAAAGAAATGGTGGGTTTCTAGCAGTAATAAAGCAGCAGGCATCACAGGTGGGGCTGAATCCCTGCAGTGAATGACTCCACCCTGAACCTGAGGAATGTTACGTGAGGTCTCAGAGCGTATTCAGACTAAATTACATCTAGGTGTGGTGACTATCTGTGATAACTAATTTTCTGTGTCAACCTGGCAGGGCCATGGTGCTCAGAAACATGGTCAAACACTATTCTGGCTATCTCTGTGAGGGTATTTTTGGAAGAGACTTACATTTCAATAGGTGGACTCTGAGCAAAGCGGACTGTCCTCCATAATGCAGGTGGGCCTTATCCAATCGGCAGCAGGGCTTAACAGAATAAAGGCTGACCTCTCCCAAGCAAGAGGGAATTATGTCTGCAGACTGTTTTTGGACTCAAAGTGCAACATCAACTCTTCCCTGGTTCTCCAGACTGCTGGCCTCCACATCAGATTTTGGACTCCCCAGGCCCACAACCGCATGAGCCAATTGATCAAAATAAATGTATTTCTCTCTATATACAACTATTAGTTCCGTTTCTCTGGAGAACCCTGACTAACACATTATCCGTTTAGCCCCCAAAACATCTAGTAAAGGGAGAAAAATATATTAAACACTAAGGGAAATAAAATATTCTACATGTTATAACAGAATTATTTTAAAAGCACATATGAGACACGAAGGAGTGAGAAGTCCAGTATATCCTATGTGGATCAGAGAAAGCTTTCTTAGAGGTTGATCTAAGCTTGAAAGATGAATAAATATTCTGCAAGCAGATGGGGGTGGGGGGGGGGGGGTTGAAGCAGCATGCCTGGAACCAAATGCTCCTTGCATGAGGAGAGGCCCAGAGATGTAAGACAGCATGGCATGTTAGAAAATCAAAAGTAGGTTTATACAGCTCAAGCATAGGGTGAGTGGGTACTGGGGCAAGAAAGGAGGTAAGTGATGAAGCCAGGAAAATATAAAAGGGCTAATTCATGAAAGATCTGCTATGACAAGGCAAGCAGCTGGAATTTCATTTTGTAGGGAAACATATAAAGATTCAAAAAACAGGCAAACTTGATCACAGTTGCAGCTTTAAAAAAGACCTGCGATAGCAGTGTTGAGAACAGGTTCAAAAGACAGAAGTGAGGGGAGAGGAGCAGGCAGGGATGAACCACATTAGAGGTAAATGTCTTAGTCTGATTGGATCGCTGTAACAAAGTACCATAGGCTGGGTAGCTTAAACAAGAGAACTTTATCTCTCATATTTCTGGAGGCTGGGAAGTAGCAGATCAAGGTGCTGGCCAATTAGGGCTTTCTGGTGAGGGCTCTCTTCCCGGCTTGCAGGCAGCGACCTTCTTGCTGTGTCCTCACATGGCCTTTCCTCAGTGC